>NC_141831.1:13968805-14120948 GCF_982586985.1 Callionymus lyra
TCAGACTAATGTACAACATCTAACCTTTTTCTCTCTCTCGCTGCCAGGAAGCTGCTTTTGCCAAGAGAGAGAGAGAATAAAAAATATATATATGCAAGACAACAAAAGGCTCTTCACTCTATCAAATCCATCTCATGAGCGAGTGGTGACCTGGACCGGCTTTTTTTTTTTTTTTCCTCGCCATTTAATACACTAATGAGCACAATAGTGTGGTGTGAGCAGTTTAATAATTTCTTATAAAACAGCAGGCTTTGTCAGCAAATTTGCTTAAGCCAATTTATAAAGATGTGTCTTCGGGACTTTGGGAGGAGGGTGAGTGAAGCGGAGTTGGGCTCGTATATAATACTCGCATGTGTGGCCGGGTATGATTTATATCGCTTTTAGAGAAATGCTCGTGATGTAATTAATTAGCCTTGGACCACAGGAAGGGAGTTAAAAAAAAAAAAAAAAAAAAGTCGTATTGGTATTAATCTGCTGTAATCCTAAAATGAGTGATCAAATTCTAGTAACATTGACGTGAAAAGAATGAATCAATTACAAAAGTATGTTCAATCATGACTCTTAGATTAATCCTGGTTAGGGTGAAATATTAAGAGTCTTCAACATTGATAGAGATTTGTGTTTGTATATCGGCCAAAACCTTAAATCACTCGCGCGAATCTCAATTCATTATCGTCCGTAATGAACAATCACATACATTATTCATCTTTCAAGTCGGCCCCATATGAAAGCTTTTAGTGGCTTTTTGTTATATGTGGTAATTGTAAAATTGATTGAGTATCCTGTCCGTTAATTGCAATTGTTTGCCCGCACGACGGCGTGATTTATACGGTCTCGTCGACTCTGTTGTGTTTGAGCCGAGCGGTACACAGCATCGCTATTGATCATCCGTCAAACGCCGTGAAAGCGATGGACACCTAAAATGATGTTCAATACTCCGAGGTCAAGTTCAATTTATGATCCAAGAACGAGGTGGACTTAATGGGTTTTCACTCAGAGAGGCTTAATTGATTGAAACATTGAATTTAGCTTCTTGTAGTTTTCCAATAGTCTGGCGGAAATAATTGTCTGTACTAGGAGTCAACTCATTCAGAATTTTGATACATAAAGCCTTGTTAATGGATGGAAATGAAAAGCGTACAAATAGACACTTTATTTGACTCATGGTATTGTCATTTAAAGCTTGAGTTATGTATTTAAACTTTTATTTTAAATTTAAACAATATCCCATCAACTAGATAATAAATACCGAGGCAAATATTTAAAAACTTAAATATTCACGCAGACAAAAACAGTAACTATCGAAACCACTATCAATGTCAACAAGGATAGCAACATCGACAACTACAAAAACATGAATAAACTATGAGGAAAATATTTATTGGAATAAGGATTAATAAGAAATATTATTCTGTGAAATACCTTAAATCTCTAAAATATTGTCTTGATTGTTCCTTTGGGGATATTTGAATTTTACTGGCCGCTTATGATGTTAGTATAACAATTTGGAAACACTTTAGAATGGGGAACACATTAACTATTAATAAGTTACTTATTTATACCGTATTACATGCAAATTAGCCACTTAAATATGATTATGAAGTACTAACTCAGACCTAACGTTCACGCTGAATGACACCTTAATTACTGATTATTAAAAGGAATTAGAGATTAACATTGGTGGAAACTAACTTCTCTCTATTTACCCCTTATTAGGTGTAAGTACCACGAGAGATGAAATACACTGTTAATAATAATTTCTCTTTTAAGGGAAAAACAAAATTATGCTAGCATTATTAGCATCCTAACTATTAAGAAATAAGTATTTGAATTAGGATGATGTAAATACTTCAAGATTAGTGTTTTCTACCAGTAGAAAAAGACTGTAAACAAGTGAGTTAAGTATGAATATGCTGCCGCTTTAGAATAGGGAACATATTGACAATTGCAAAGAATTATTATAAGTATTTAGGATGCTATTGATACTTTTATAGTTGTGTTTTTTTTATAGTACTATTAATAGTGAATTACATCTCTCAGGGTACCTACACCTAATAAGGTGTAAATAGAGAGAAGCTAGTTTTCACCAAAGTTAATTGGTAATTACTTCTTTATTTCATTTTAATAATCAGTAATGAAGGTGTTTTACAACTCGGGTTTATCACGATATTAAGGTGTGAAAATAGTCACAATGAACACGGTGTGATGGTTAATACGTTACTAATCTTCTGTTTATACACATAATTAGCTTATTAATAGTTATATATTTGCCCAATTCTAGATAATAAGATTTAGAATACACAACTTTTAGAAGCAGATTAAGATTCACGTTTGTGGCTACGAAAAAGCGTGAATCTACGGTATGTCGTCAAACTAGTACAATTTTTATAGACGATTTCACAAGAACATTGATTACAAGAGCAATACCCAATACTACATACTTCAGGTTTGCATGAAACCACCCTGGCAAAACACATAATTTATTAAAGTTACCCCTACACACAAAGAAAGACAAAACAAATCGTTAGATAGTGCCAGCAAGTCTCTGCTCAAGGACAGACATCTGCGTAAGTCAACTGGTAAACAGAATCTTTCGAAAAGAGATCAACTGCGATAACTTTCCACCACGACCATCTTAGAAGCCAATTATTTCAAGTTTCCGTCCAATCATACAAGCGGGAATGATCAGAGGCGTTCACCTGAATATTCATACCATAAAAGATCCGACAGTTCGTTAGAACTTGCACTTGGCACTTACAGACATCTCCACGATAGATCCCTGCTTTGCCAAAGCCCATGATACCATCAAATTTGTGTCTCTGACTTTTGCATATTTTAACTAAACGAGCAACAGAAAGTTTACACAAAAAAAATCCAAGTAAGTACTTCGACTGGACAAGGTTCTTTTTGTTATTGCTACAGGTAGACAGTACAGAACAACTACAACCATGCACTAGCAAAATGTTTGGTAGCTTCTTGATACATGTTTTGTGTGTTCTAAACAAGTTAGCATGTGTTTTAGTATGTGCAAAAATGTGGGTTTCCTCGCCATCTTCTAACTGATATTTTAACACTTACTTTTCATCCCAGTTATAATTCTAATCCAAAGGCTAACCCATAAAAATTCATCTCCCAACTCACTTGTCTTTGTCCCTATTAGGTAAGAGAGCATCAAGGTGCAGCACTTTGGTTGTGTCGGAATCTCGGAACTTTGCGTTCACACCAGTTAATTGGATCGTGGGAGGACGTTTCTTAGAGACACTTAGACAGAAGTAAACACGAGAGGTACGTGTTAGATCACGGTGAGTTATATATAACCTTTTTTTTTTTTTTAATCAAGAATGAATGTGAGAAATAGCAATATATTAAGTTTTATTTATTTTAAATATATCTCTGAACTTATTAAGATTAAAAGTAATGTTTATTTTGTTATTTAAACTGTAATTTTTGGTATTTGCTTGCATCGTATTTTTGTGTCAAGTGCATTAAATCTGAGAAAACTACTCTTTTTTAGTTTAGTTTATTCTGTTAAGGAGAAATAATGTGTTGTGTAGTCAAAGGATGACACTGAGACTGTCTTGAACAGACTCTGGGCACATCAAATACAGAGACATATAGACCGAGTTCAGTTCAGGGTGGGTTTATTCAGTCCCAGGTCGGGCACACAGAAGATCAAAAAACACAGTCACAAGTTATGTGGAGTTCAGACGTTGCAAAAGGTGACGTGACAGGTGAGGATCAAACGTGAAAAGACTTGCGCGGCGGAACCCGACGAAGTGACATGAGAGAGTCGACAAACTTGCGACCAGGCGGCGATAGAAGTGACGTGAAGTACGAGAGAGAGAAGGTGGTGTGATCGGAGTGAGGATGTGTAAAAACACGGGAGGAACGACGAACAAAGGGATTAGTGATTTCAAATGAAATGGAGCATCGCGGTGATAATACACTTTTTTTTCTACTTTCACATAAAGACTAGTCATGAAGTTTGATCTTCCGATCTACCAGTAATGGAAAGACAGATAATAAACGATAATGTACAATATGGCAGCTAGAGTTGCTGTAAAGGAAAAAAAAAAGGTTTTAGAATAGTTTTTTAAGGCAGGTCAGAATCTTTGTAGCTGCATTTGTTTACCTTATAAATGTAGCAACAGATTAAATATTGCTTTGTTTATATAATGAGTCCCTTGGAGGTGGAGAATTGATGCCTGACCAAACACAGCAGAGTGGGCAGGGGTAATATAAAACAAGATTTCATCTCCAGAAAAAAGGTTTTATTTTCAGTGGGCGGGGCTTAAGGACATTTTCTAATGTAAATATTTCAATGAAAAGAGAGTTTTCCACAAATAGACACATACTGATGATACAATAGAGGTCAATAAAAGAGACACTAGAATCAACACTTTAGTCGCCCAACTACTGACGGTCTGATGAAGCTTCATGAAGCAGTGTCATTATTTTTAAAAGCCCACTAGATGGCGGTCTCTGCGTCATGATAAAACGTCACATCATCTTTGAACTAAGGGTGCCAACTACTGACCTCTAAACAATATGACCCTGTTTCATGAAACTTCATCAGCACATCAGGAAGGTAAGGATTGGTTTCAACGCAATATAAAATAATGTATTCTTAACAATTTGCCCTATACACACTACACCAAAAACCTTCTTGGTCTAATACTTAAGTTCCCAACCACCTGTCACGATTGTTGTAGCTAGTAAGCAGAAAATGGACTGGTTTCCTGGTAGGAAAAGGACCAAAGCAGACCAATAGTCCTGCCGTAAACATGAATCACAGTGGTTTTACTACTAAACAGAAAATCGGCCAAAATTGCCTGAAATTCTAAACAAATAAGAAATATTTAAAAACGAATAAATATAACAACGTCCACTAAGAAAGTATGGACATGGGGATGGTGTTTGTTGACTACGTGAAGTTTTGCGACACCGGGTAGGGGATGGGATCTGCCCAAGACTTACTATTACTCCTATGCAATACCTATGTCATTAGGCCAGTTCAAATTAAATCTGTTACCCTGCTAACTACTGTTTTTGTCTTTCAGAGGGGCAAGGACAGAGCCCTGAGGTATCTTCTCCTGGAAATGTTTTAGTTAAAGTAAAACCCAAAAGTCAAACGTCACTCATTTTCTTCTCACCCTCATTTCGTCTAAGGGTTGGGATTATTTTCAGAGTAATCTGTTAGTTTTGGGAAATATAGGCAAAAACGTATGTGGATTTTAATGTAACGACTGGAACTCAGTTTATCTTCGTCCCAAAACATCCAAATACTGCTCGTCTGTGACGCCTATCTTGCATTGAAGCCTGAAGTATTTTTATCTTGTTTGTAGCAAAGGCTTAAAGGCTAACATGCTACACAAACAGGAAGTAAAGGGTAAATATTGCAAGCGCTTCTCAAGTAGACAGTAGTTTGGACAGTAGACTGGAAGCATTCACAATATTTGTTTTCGTAGCATGTTATTGTTTAAACTTCTACTACAAACAAGAGTAAAATACAGACTTCTTTAAGTTTTTACTGAACCATTCCCAATGTCTGGGCTACAACACAAGATGGACGTCACAGACGGAAAGTATAGAGGTATTTCAATGTGTTTAAGTGTTTTTTTTTATTGACGAAAATAAATGAAGACAACTCAGCTCCAGTCACTTCATTCTAATGGACTTACATTTACTGTCTATAACTCTAAATGAATGAATGAATTGTTTATTTCAGGCATGACATCACATTTCGTCATAGATCACGTATTACATGCATGTCCCGAAAGACAAAGCGGGAAAAGCAAAATAGTAGTAGTAGTAGTTAAAAATAGTAGTAGTAGTAGTCAAAATAGTAGTAGCAGTAGTTCAAAAAAGTAGTAGTAGTATTCAAAATAGTAGTAGTTCAAAATAGTAGTAGTAGTAGTCAAAATAGTAGTAGTAGTAGTTAAAAATAGTAGTAGTAGTAGTTCAAAATAGTAATAGTAGTAGTCAAAATAGTAGTAGTTCAAAATAGTAGTAGTAGTAGTCAAAATAGTAGTAGTAGTAGTTAGAAGTAGTAGTAATAGTTCAAAATAGTAGTAGTAGTAGTCAAAATAGTAGTAGTAGTAGTAGTCAAAATAGTGGTAGTTGTAGTTCAAAATAGTAGTAGTAGTAGTAGTAGTAGTAGTAGTTCAAAACAGTAGTAGTAGTAGTCAAAATAGTAGTAGTTCAAAATAGTAGTAGTAGTAGTCAAAATAGTAGTAGTAGTAGTTAGAAATAGTAGTAGTAGTAGTTCAAAATAGTATTAGTAGTAGTCCAAATAGTAGTTGTAGTAGTAGTTAAAACAGTAGTGGTAGTAGTACAAAATAGTAGTACTAGTAGTAGTCATCAAAATAGTGGTAGTTGTAGTTCAAAATAGTAGTAGCAGTAGTAGTAATAGTTCAAAACAGAAGTAGTAGTAGTCAAAATAGTAGTAGTTCAAAATAGTAGTAGTAGTATTCAAAATAGTAGTAGTAGTAGTTAGAAATAGTAGTAGTAGTAGTAGTTCAAAATAGTAGTAGAAGTAGTAGTTCAAAACAGTAGTAGTAGTAGTAGTACAAAATAGTAGTAGAAGTAGTAGTCAAAATAGTAGTAGTAGTAGTAGTCAGAATAGTGGTAGTAGTAGTTCAAAATAGTAGTAGTAGTAGTAGTAGTTCAAAACAGTAGTAGTAGTAGTAGTACAAAATAGTAGTCGTAGTAGTTCAAAATTGTAGAAGTAGTAGTAGTTCAAAATAGTACTAGTAGTAGTCAAAATAGTAGTAGTAGTAGTAGTAGTCAAAAAAGTGGTAGTAGTAGTTCAAAATTGTAGTAGTAGTAGTCTAACTAGTAGCAGTAATAGTTCAAAATAGTAGTAGTAGTCAAAATAGTAGTAGTAGAAGTCAAACTAGTAGTAGTAGTAGTCAAAATAGTATTAGTAGAAGTCAAACTAGTAGTAGTAGTAGTTCAAAATAGTATTAGTAGAAGTCAAAATAGTAGTAGTAGTAGTTCAAAATAGTAGTAAAAAGGAAAAGATGACTCTGAAAATAATCCCAACCATTAGTTGACATGAGGGTGAGTAAAAAATGAATGAAATTTGAATTTTTAATACGACTCACACATGGGGCTCGATGCTAACGATGAAAGCGATGCTTGACACGATGTCTGATCCCTTCAAAAGCAGGTTAAGAAACAGCAGTTGCTTCCTCAAAAACCTCGCCCGGCTCCGAAGGCTTAACAGTAGGTGCTCACTCTTAATAACAGCTCAGTATTTTAGAGTTAAGAAAGGGAAGTCGGGGGTCCACAGGTCTAAAAAAAAAAAAAAAAAAAAACGTCCGGAAATACTTAGGAATAAGAAACACACCGACGCATGAAAAGAAAGGGGATTTGATATGAGCTGACCACCCCGCAATCCTCGTGCTTCTTCAATCAGGTAGTCCCCAGTCAAGATAAGTGCTAAGTATTGATTCAGCTGCCTCAGCAGCCTCCACTCGCGCTCTCCACCATCAGGTCAACACAGGAGGTGAGCCTATTATCAGCAGACTTCATCATTTGTTTTGAGCTTGTTAATACACGTTGCTTCGACAACAGATTGCGTGGTTTTTTTTTTTCTCTTTTTGATAACCGTGGGTGTTATTGCGCATGTGTGTGTGTGTGTGTGTGTGTGTGTGTGTGTGTGTGCTCGACAGCAGTAAAGGGTGCAAGCGATTTCTGCTTCTGTCTGTCAAAGCGTGACATTTAGATAGCGATGAACAAGATTTGTGAGTTGTACTCATCCCTCCCTGATATTTAGTACTAAGCCCGTAAATGTGAACGAAAAAAAAAAGTGAAAGGACAGAAAAGAGAACGTCCACGGAGAAGCAGAACGATAATCTCATCAAGAGCCCGTGGAAAAGCCGCTCCGCGTCATTTCATTTTATATTGAACGTTGTGGATTTTGAGCTTCTGTCAAAAGCGAAGTTGTTGGTTCTTTTTTTTTAACGGAAATAGGAAAAGTTCTTCAACTTTTGAATGACGATTTGAGCATAACTGTACTTTGTTTAAGTCATTTAGTTACTTTTGTAGCTTTGGATTAGAAAAACAAGGTTAAATATTTCACTCTTTATTTTTAATTTATTTTTTGTAGTAGTTTTTCGACCCTCAAAACTTCAAATTGCCTTCATTTTGTTTTCTCTATCGAATAGTATGCGTTTTATAATACGGGTGTCAAATGACGCGATTAACAATTACTGCCATAATAAGTGCTTTTTAATTTTGAATATTATTAATCCCAATTTCAATGTCTAACTTTAGTGTTCCGGTTTTCACCGTGCCTTTTTGTAAACTCTGTTTTTGGTGTGTCATGCTCGAGTTTTCGGGGTGAAAATCGCTACTTTAAGTGGACATTGATGGGTCTGTTGATTCACAATATACTCAAATAGTGTTTTATGAAGACCGGATGTTGTATTTGATTTTATATTGTAACTATTTGGGCAAATAAACACAGCATTATTCAAATTATTAGAAAATAAATAACTTTGTTGGTTCTTTTTTTAACGGAAATAGGAAAAGTTCTTCAACTTTTGAATGACGATTTGAGCATAACTGTACTTTGTTTAAGTATTTTAGTGAATTTTGTTGAGATTTGTAGCTCTGGATTAGAAAGACAAGGTTAAATATTTCACTGTTTATTTTTCATTTATTTTTTGTAGTAGTTTTTCAACCCTCAAAACTTCAAATTGCCTTTAATCCCAATTTCAATGTCTAACTTTAGTGTTCCGGTTTTCACCGTGCCTTTTTGTAAACTCTGTTTTATGTGTCATGCTCGAGTTTTCGGGGTGAAAATCGCTACTTTAAGTGGACATCGATGGGTCTGTTGATTCACAATATACTCAAATAGTGTTTTATGAACACCGGATGTTGTATTTGATTTTTAGATTGTAACTATTTGGGCAAATAAACACAGCAATATTCAAATTATTAGAAAATAAATAACTTTATAAAGACTTTTCTTTTTCTTAAATACTATAGCTATTTGATCTACAACATAAAAATGAATTGAAATTAAATAAAAACTCAAATTAAGGACTTTTTTTCAGCAATTATTAGATGATATACAAAAAAAAGGATATATTAGATGAATTAATTAATTAGATTTTTTGGATCTCATGAAAGCACCTTTTAAAAAAATATACAGATGTAAAAAAAAGTTGAAATAATAATAAATAAAGTTGTTTTTAAACCTCTACCGTCTCGTAACCGTTCTTTGGAACCTCAAGAGAATTGCAATTATCTATTCATCAAAAGGGATTAAAATATATGATGACATTGATATGAAATCCACCTTGATAACCCGATCCGTGCATTTGCTTACTTGGTAAAAGCCGCGATGACATTTAATACGCTGCGCAAATTAAAATTTTAACTTGAATGTACCCCCGAAGCTACAAACAAATACAGATGGCGTGAACAAAAGAAAAAAGTTTGTGAGCCCACGGACGACCTCAAAAAATAACAAAATAAAGCGCATTATTTTCCGACACAAAAGTGCAGATATAAGAGGTGACAACAAGTCACAGGTGCTGGACTACGGTGTACATTTTAGGACATCGTCAGGTATCAGACGAAACGGCTTCATCCCTCAGACAAAACGGCGTCAGACAAAACGGCCTCAGACGGAGCAGTCTCAGAATGAACGGCGTCAGACGAACCTCCATCAGATCGAACTTTGTCAACCTTCAAAATAAAAGTCCCCAGACAAAACTACATCAGATAGGGTCTGGGAAAAAAAATCGCTCCTTTTTATTTCAAATAAAACAGAAATGCATGTGATAACGACGTGATGTTAGACAAAACGACATCAGATAGCATCTGGGGAAAAAAAGAACGTACCGTTTTATTGCGAATGAAACCGGAAATGCACGCGATAATAATGTGATATCGGCCAAAAGAACATCGGATATCATATAGAAAAAAAATAAACGTATCATTTTATTTCGAATGAAAAAAAAAATTCATGTGATAACGATACTAAAAAATTCGATGGTATTTTGGAAACAACTATTTATTTCGATTGTGTGGCGCGATTTGAGGTGAAAAAAAATTAATATTCGCTTTGGATACAAGCAAGATAAGTCGATTGCATTGTGTGTTTTTTTGTATTACATGATTTTATTATGAAGCGACAAGCGATGTTTAGGATATATCAGCGTATTTCTACGTGCGCCACGGTGGTTGATCCCGGTGACGTCACATGTATTTCCGGTTTTATTCGAAATAAAATGCTCCGGTGATTTTTTTTTTCCCAGATGCTATCTGATGTCGTTTTGTCTAGTATCACGTCGTTATCACATGCACTTCCGGTTTAATTTGCAATAAAATGGTTCGCTTATTTTTTCCAGATGCTATCTGATGTAGTTTTGTCTGGGGACTTTTATTTTGAAGGTTGACAAAGTTCGATCTGACGGAGGTTCGTCTGACGCCGTTTCGTCTGAGGCCGTTCATTCTGAGACTCCTTCGTCTGAGGCCGTTTTGTCTGACGGAGGTTTTTCTGAGGCTACTTCGTCTGAGGCCGTTCATTCTGAGGCTGCTTCGTCGGTTTTTCTGTGGCCGTTTCGTCTGATACCTGACTATGTACATTCCCAAAGTTAGCAAAACTTTGTATTCTCGTCTGATACCTGACGATGTCCTAAAATGTACACCGTACTGGACCTTCACTTAGCCCAGTATCCATCATGTTCTGGGAGTGTTCCGATAAATCCATTCTCCATGCAGCAGGTACTTAAAACACATCCCAGTGTCCTCTGAGGGGGGGGGGGGGGTCATTGTTTGCCACTGTCTCTTTTCTGCGAGGTCGGTTAATGTCAGGACGTCGGCTGCGACCCACCCAAACAATCAACCGTTGGAAGACGGATTTAGTTTTGTCCCTCCACTGGCTTCCCTTTGCTACTTATGCGGCCTCGACCCAAATACCTGTCCGCCCACCCGCCTTGTCGCCCATGCTGAACAGCCACTATTAAGTGAGTTTGCCTGAGCTTGACCTCTATGTTATTATTATACATATTTCAAGTTTAATTAGTTTTCTTTATTGAAATGTAGTGAAGGTTAGTTTAATTTTCTCATTCTTGTCACTCTTATCCTCATCATGCTCTTATTCATTGGATCCAATAACCTCATTGGTCGTCTTTCTCTTCGTCTTTTAGCTGCTTCGTCTCTACTTTAGAAGCATCTAAAAACATTACATAATTAAAATAGGTTTAATTAATCTTTTTTTTTCGCTTTTTCGTATTGTTAACTCTGCCAAGGAGGTATTGTTTGTGAAATATATGTCTGTTTGTTAGCAAAGACAAAGGGAAATGAGTCATTATTAATTGATATAATATTCTTATGTGTATCTGTGGTGCCAACATGTGTTCTTGTAGTTAATTTGCCTTTTTCTTTTGGGTTGCTAAGACTGTAAGAAATCAGACGGCCAACGACCTACCGAGAATAGGCTTTAAATTTAGGGCAACAATATTTGCTAACTAAACTATTTAGATGGTATTTATTAGATGTTTTGTTCAGCAGGGAAATAAATCGTATTTTGCTTTGCAACACTAAACAATCTTGCTTAGTAAAGAATATTGTTTGGATGAAAAAAAAATAAGATAAGATTTACAATTAACAATTGCACTATTTAACTTTTTTTTAATCCTGTAAAAAAAAAAGAAAATGTTTCACGATTCGCTGATTTATATAGTTAGGTCTGCCAAGTAAGAAGCAGGTATGTAGGTAGGTAAGTAAGTAAGTAGGTTGGTAATAAGGTAAGTAGGTAATTAAGTAAGTAAATAGGTAAGTAAGTAAATAAGTAAGTACGTAGGTAAGTAAAAAGGTAGGTAAGTAAGTAGGTAAGTAGGTAAGTAAGGTATTAAGTAAGTAGGTAAGTAAGTAAGTAGGCAAGTAAGTAAGTAAGTAAGTAAGTAGGTAAGTAGGTAAGTAAGTAAGTATGTAAGTAGGTAAGTAAGGTATTAAGTAAGTAGGTATGTAAGGTATTAAGTAAGTAGGTATATAAGGTATTAAGTAAGCAGGTAAGTAAGTAAGTAGGTAAGTACGAAAGTAAGTAAGTAAGTAAGTAAATAAGTAGGTAAGTAGGTAGGTAAGTAGGTAAGTAAGGTATTAAGTAAATAGGTAAGTAAGTAAGTAAGTAGGTAAGTAGATAGGTAAGTAAGATTAGTAAGTAAGTAAGTAAGTAATTAGGTAAGTAAGTAAGTAAGTAAAGTTATTTGTAAAGCACCTTTGGAGGTTATGTTTGTGAAAATTCAGTCTGTTCATTAGCGAAATAACTTCAATTTCAAATAAAGCAATTTCCCGAAAGAGACCTCCTGAGGGATCAATAAAGTTCTACCTAACCTAACTACCTTATGTTGCAAAAAGGGAAGAAAGTCATTGTGAAACGATACATTTAATCAACATCTGTGGTGCCAACATGTGTAACTGTAGTTAATTTGACATTGTTTAAGGGTTGCTAAGAGCTTTCCAAATGTAAGAAATCAGAAGCTCAACGAACTAGAGAGAATGAGCTTTAAATTTAGGAAAACAATATTTGCTTACTCAATTATTTAGATGGTATTTGTTTATTTTTTGTTCAGCCGGGAAATACAAATCCTGCTTGTTTATTAATGTTTAAAATGAAAAAATATATTTTATCACTACTACTACTACTACTATTTTAAGAAAGATGTATATCGTAAATGATAAAAATTACGTAGTCATAAATTCAAAAAATAAATTGACTATTGAATATAAATATAGACGAACAAAAATAAGAATCCAGGTCGGTTATAAAAAAAAAAAGAAAAGAAAACTAAAAGACATTAAAAAACACATTTAGCTATTGAACATAAATACACAATTAAGTAATAAATATATACATAATAATAGGAAAATAATTTGGAAAAAATATATATATATATATGCTTGTTAATATATAAATGAATACCAATTGTATAATTAACATAAATAAAAAAAAGGAAAAAATACAATAGCCGTTTTTAAATCTCACTTAGTAATAATAATACATTTAAAATGTCTGGTTTGAAAGAAAAAATTGCAAAAGTCAAAAGATAAAAAACGATTTTCACTATAAAACATAAATAGAAGATTAATAATTGAAAAAAGGAAAGAATCTTGCTTAGTAATTATACTGCCTGGATTAAAATAAATAAATAGAAATAATACATACAGCCTACAGATAACAAACTATTTTACTTTTTGACTTAAATGCAAAATACTCAATATATTAATTGAAAAAAAAAGAATACTGCTTGATAATAATATTTTCTCAATTAAAAAAAAAAGACAAATGCATAAAAAGTTGCACTATTTAAAATGAATACACAATTAAAACAATACAATTAATCAAACCTATAACATTTTGTAAATAAACTGAATAAAAAGGAACAATGTTTTTTAAAACACCCATCATCATCATCATCACCGCCAGCTTGGCATCGCAATTATGGGATGTCAATAACCAAGATGGCATTAACAGTCCGCACACACACACTGTCCAGTGTCCAATATTCCAGTGCAGAGTTGAAGTGGAATTCTTCCCCAAACCCTTTTTAACACATCAAAACCAAACTCCTGCCGACAAGGCACTGATGATAAAAAGCCTCGGGGGGGCGTCAGTCCGGCCGAGGAGAGGTATCAGTGCCTTGTAAAAGGTTGGCGTTTTCATTTGGCATCAGGGATACCGGGGACACTGGAAGAGAGAAGGAGTGACTGATATTACATCTGCATCACTCGCTTCCTCACTTTGAACAACGCCACCACGACTCGTGCCGGTGATGCCCCCGTGTTTATCCTCCCAAGATTCCACGCCCGGAAATGTTCCTTTAACTCTGCGTCGATAAGCTGTGTGTTAATAATCGCCCTGATGTTTGTCGGGGCGTTTAATCTGCAAGGGGGGGAAATCCAGGAAGTGGTGATTAATTCACGCATTATATGCTTTACCTGCGGCATTGAAACAGTTTTAAATTTAGAAATTAATTGGTTTTGGCATGTTTTGACATTGAGGGATTTCATCTAATCATAATTAGGTTAGATGGAAAACTGCAGTAATTGTTCCAAATTACACAAAAACACTAGTGGGAGGTGTTTTTCTTTCTTTTTACTCGATTCTACTACATAAACAAAACAACGTAATACATAATTGATCAGAAGAGAAATGAAGGGAAAAGCTAACAGCCTGGAGGGGTTTTCTACATTTTGAAGGGTCCTCGCTAACAATGGTTAAGCTAAGGAAGTATTTTGAATTCAAGCCTTTTTTTTTATTTTAATCTATTTTAATGAATCTTCATTAGGTTTTTTAATGAATGTGAAATAAAATCATGTAGACATATTCAGAATAAATTCCAAATTTAAGAAATGGGTTTTAATGCCGAAGCAACTGATTTAATACTTTAACAGTGAAGTAGTTTGATGGGAAATTGATGAGCTATTGAGTGTGTTATTACATTTACTTACACACACGTATGGACAGGTTAATCACTGCTTGTGTTTTAGATCGTTTTTTGGTTTGAGCTGAACGTGAAGGTAAGTCTCCATATGACACATACCAGGTTTACTTCTTAAGCCACCAGGAAAGACATTCATTTTCTATGATTTATTTAGGACCATCTGTAATGTATTCTACTCTATGTTTCTCTGCTCTGATAATCAATAACTTACAACGGAGTATAAAGATGCAACAGAAACAGTACCTGCTTCAGGATGAAATCGGACATTCTATGAGAAGGTTCTGTATTATTCTCTCCTCGTACAAGTCAAATGGCTTTAAATCTAATGTTATATCTGTTTATAGCTGTAAGTAAGATTCATAACCTGACAAAGTGTATATAAAATATTTAAAGTGATTCAAGAAATATGAACCAAATAATATTTAAACAACTGTTTGATTGCAACCAGGTTTCGCAGGATCGTTTGTCATTTGAACTTTAAAATAAAACAGATTCATATTTCAAAAGAGTGGAGTAAAAGTACCATGGTGTTCTGATCTATGTTAATCTTTGTATCCTTTATCTTTGTTATTTTTCTTTGATCTATGTTCTTTATCTTTAGACTTAGATTGTATCATCTTGTTCTTTCTCTTTATTTCTCTTTGTTCTTATTTTATTTTGATAATTTATTTTATGAAAAATTGCTGTATTTGCTGTGGATAATTTGGAAAATAAACAATTTCAATAAAGTTCTACATAAACTGGCTAAAGCAAATGTATATAACATCAAGTGTAAAATCACAATACCCGTTCTTGGAGGAGGTTTGCACTCTCTGTGTGCTTTTCTATACATTCATTTCAGTCCATATATAAAAATATATATGACACAATGTGAGGATTAAGCAAACAAGTGATAAATATTTGACATTGATTAGAAAAAAAACAACTATTAAAACATATAAATCCACAGCAGGAAATAAAAGATATCACACAAATGGATAAAATGTAAGAAACGATATCTTTAAAACTGAAGTAAAACTTGTTATTTACAGCAAGATATGCCACTTAATTAGCTTAATGTCACTTAATTCTACTTCAACACTCCCCCACAAGGACAAAATAATAAAAAGGAAATTTCAATAAAACTTCTTGCTCGCAATTGATCACGTTTATGCATTTATTTTTAACTTAATTATTATTAAAGTGAAACTGGATGAAGGGAAGTGAAGCGATTTAAAGGCGTTTTTTTTTTTTTTTTTGAAGCTGCTGCAAGAACGTTCACTCGGAGTGTCTGGATTATAGGTGGCCAGTCCGACTTGTTTCAAGTGCATACTCACCTAGAGGACGATTTTCAGTCTGGTGAACCCAACATAACATCTGTCTGCAACATTGGTCAGGGAGGAAGGATGTGACCTGGTCACCTTCCTTCAGAGTCCAGCTGTGCGTGAACCCACAGGGCAGGCGGAGCTTTGTGATTATATCTCTACACTGACAGAAGGATAACTCACATTCGCTCGGTCGGATCTTTGCAAGTGTGTGTGTCTGCTTAGAAGATAAATATGGGCTCCTCAATGTGAAGATTAATGATGTGTGGAGGAGAAGATTGCACCAGGAAAAGCCACAACGGACAGAAAACACAGTTGATTCAAAGTGGTTTCTAACCAGGGTCAATCACAAAATAATAAGAAAAACATTTGCTGTTTCCCCGACACGATTTATCTCCAGCTCCAAGACATTCAATGTGGTTGAAATGTCTTGGATGTGCAAAAATATTCTAGAAAAATTCCGGAAACAAATTATGAAAATATTCTCGCAGATTAAAAACCTCATGAAACCAAATTCACAAAATTGTTTAACAAACTTATCAATATATATATAAAAAAAATCTACAAACTCAAGTACAATTACAAACTGCAGAAATGTTGTAAATGATTGAATATAAATATTTATTGTATTCAGATTGTGTACATTTATTTAACTTACAAAAATGTCAAGACAAAATTTAAAAAATGTTGATAAAATAACTATGTGCGCAACCTTTTTAAATGATTATATATTATTATTTATTTTACATTGTGTACTTTTTTTTAAACTTACAAAAATGGTAAAAACAACATTTCAAAATAATTAATAAAATTACAAACTTCCCTTTGTTTCCAGAATGTGTTTGTTTTGATGATTTGTAAATGTGTTTCACAATGTGTCATTTGTAGTGTGTAAATTAGTTTCAACAGTTTACATGTATGTGTCTTTTGTACGTTTTTTTTTTGCCCATACCAACCACTATAATTCAAGCACCAACATGCATTAGAAACTGATAGAAATGATGGAATCCACTGTATTTAATTCACTTCTTTTAACAGTTTTACTTGCCATATTGGTTGATTTTTCCTTATAATATGCGTCTATTAGTCTTTTTCATATTAAAAATGAATTAAATGCAGTTTTATTTGGAAAGTTCTGCGACTCACTCGTTCATTCCATTGATTTAAAACAACAACGGCAACGATGAAGGAGATGCTCTCTGCCTCAAACTGTGGCAAACCCTCAACATCCATATTCAAAGATTAGACTTGTGCTGACCTCTACAGGCAGAACTCTGCCTTGCACGCATCACTGCCATCCTTATTGGCTTTCAAAAATGCATTTTTAAATTAGCAATCATTCTTCTTAATTGTTATTAGCGATGTCTATCTAAAAAAAAATAAAAAATGAGAGATTATGATGAGAAAGGAGTCGGTATTAGAAGTGAATTCTTGCAGGGAAAGTGAGATCATGAAACGTCTCGCTGGGGCCAGAATGCAGTGGCAGAGGGAGATGGAGGCGGGCAGCTAAACCAAATAGCTTGGCTATCAGCCCCCTCTGACAAACAGCCACAAGCCTCAGTGCACTGGGGAAAAATGGAGCGTTCGGAGAGGACATGGTGGCAATGGAGCACAAAGTGGAGATGACAGCCTTTAGGACACAACTGACGGCAATTTAGGGGGGAGACTGAGTACAAGTGAGCGCCACGCGGAGGGTAAAGCTCAGCGGCAGGAACTAGCATTAATGCTGACTGGCACTTGAGTTTAACACCCAAGTCTCGCCGGTCAGCCATGAGTGGCATTTAATGATGTTTCAATTCTAAAGGTCTTTTCGCCCACAACAATCATGCGGTCGAAGGGCGTGAAAAGTTTTCGGACCCTCTTTGACACGTTTAAATTGACTTTTCGTACTTCACGGTAAACAAAAAAAATGACGAGAATCACCATGGATACAGCAGAAGGAAGAAGAAGAAACAACAGGCATATTTAAAGTGGAGTCATTTGCAGCCCATTGGTGGATTTAATATGGCCGAAATTCTCTCTTATTAACTATATATATAAACAGATAATGTGAAATATACAACTTTTTTTTCAAAGGCCACAAAAGCTTATTTTAGATCACATAACTCTACTACTAAAAACATCACAAAATCAAACGGCTATAGATGCTTATTCTGCTAAATACTGAAAACTTTTTCTCTGTCTGTCCCGCAAGAAGTTTATTTTTTATTTTTGTTGAACCGGTTAAAGTTAAACACTTTTATTTTCAGGATCGCAACACGTTTATTCACGTATTGTTTATTAGTGACTGTTTGTTTTTATAAAGATACAAATAAAATGATAGATACTGAATTAAATGAGAATAAAATAAATAAACAAATAATATAAAATAAAAATAATAGACATGACATAATATATAAAACAAAAATAATAATATAAATAATATTTAATGTAATGTGAAGAAAATGTAAATACAATTCAATTCAATAATTTGCAGAATCACGATGTTCTGGTTCAGATTGACTTTGAACTTGTGAACGTGAAAACTCTTTGTATGATTTCACAGAAGGCTTTGATATAGTAAGTTACAGCCTTAGAGCAAGAAGGTTGAAGGTTCCCTTCCTATAGCACACAGAGGTCAATTAACCATTTTAAATTGTTTACAACCTTCAAAAATTAATTAGAGTATTACAATTGTATAATAAATTGCAGATATTTTTGTATATTTGTTTCAAGATTTTCCTTTTTTTCAGAGAGTGTTCATTTGTTTAAACAGCTTTTAAATGTTACTTAAAAGGAAAAAAAACCTGAGGCACATTTCAAGACTTGTAAATCAAATTTTACTTACATTTTGTTTATTTATTGTAGGTGGTTTAAATAGTTTATTGAGTTCTTTGTCTGTATTTGTGAGTGATTGTCAGTCTTTCTAACCCTATCCCCTGTCCTTTTACCCTAAATAGCTGAGATATTATCCCTAGACCCCTTTAAACGAGTAAAAGTCCTTTATGCTTGTGTTATCCTGGGGTCAAGGTGACCCAAAGGCCTAAAAAACAAAGAGACCACACAAGGGATACCATAAACCAATTTGTTTTCAAGCCTTCGGGTCATCTTGACCCAGAGATAACACAGGGGTTACGAAAACTAAGTGAGTATAATAAAGTGTGTCACTTTAAAATTGGCCGAAAGCAAAAGAAAAAAAATCATTATAATAGAAAATCCTGCATCCATTTTTACACCGTCTATCCTCGTCTGGGTGGCAGCAGAGCCAAGAACCCGAGGCTTTCCTCTCCCACTAAAAACACCTCCAACTCTTCTGGGATAACACAAAGGAATTCCCAGGCTATTCCAGGTCTTCTCCCAGTTGTACATTCCGGGAGAAAATCTTCCAGAAGGCATTTTTAAAATAAACAATCCCCAGTTCCTTTTATATTTTTAAACAAATACATGTCGTATCTGAGATTTTTCAACACGTCAAGATGCTTTTTAGTTAATAATGCTCTGTATTTTTGTACATTTATACGTTTTTCATGTCTTGCTTGATTAGAAAATTCTAAGATTTTAACTAGATTCACCTCAAAATGTAAGTGTCAAATGTACAGTGTGAAATTAATTTGCATCGCTAAATAAAGTGTCACATTTGGGGATGTATCACCTCTTCAAGTTTATATAAAAATAAAGATTTAAACATCATTGAAACGTCCAAACAAAAGGGGTTTTGTGTAGGAAACTCAACATTTGCATATGATTTGACCAGACAAGGAAGACTGGGGCAAGCACAAAGAAAAGTACTGTAAGGGATATTTTTTGAAAAGCCACTGATTTTTCCCAGGGCTCAAACAAAACAAAAAAAAAAAGTAGGAGCAGGCTTTTTGTGTGTGTATGTGTGTGTGTGTGTTTGTAATTTGAGTGTGTGTGTGTGTGTGAGAGAGCATCTGCTCTGAGCTCTTCTATTTCAGAATCTCTGAACATCACAGAAAGACAATGTCCCTGTTGCTCATTTCAAGGATGGATAGCCGCACAGCATTGCTGACGACTCTGATGTTCAAAAATTCAACTGACAGCCTGCAGTGAGTCAAAAAAAAAAAAAAAAAACTCTGAGTGGATGGTTTCAGGTCTGTAGCTAACATGGTTGGACTTCCATTTTAGAGATTCTGAAACCAAGGGTCGCGAGAAGTCGGAGGTCAGGAGTTTTGTTTTTCTAATAAATTAAGTAGATATTTTTTCCTGGTGTTCTGAAAAAAAAAAACTAAATCTCAAGATTCCGATAAATAAAATACATATATAGGTATCTATAGGGTTCTATAAATTCCCAGCACTCCCTGGTGGTGTCGAAAGATAAAGAATGCTGTGTCTAGTTAGAGAAAAGCGAGGGCTTGAAAGCGGCCAACACGTGGTTGAGTTGTGGAGTCGGAGGACCCCGGCCAAAAGGAAGAGAGTCTTTGGTTAGAATCTCTGTTAGTTTACTTTGTATCTGCAGGGGTTCGCTGCTGAAGCTTCTCGGCCTTGTGAAGAGGCGTGCTGGTCCGCTCGCACACTTTGAGAGATGTACCCCAGGCGGCCTGTCCAAAAGACTCGCTGAAAAGTGTAAAGGCTAAAGAAAAATGTATTTGTTTGCTTATAATACACTAATCATCCCTTATTTTTTCACTGGAAACTTTTCATCGGTCAACCTCATGTGGCTATTTATTGTTTGTTGTTATACAATTTATGAATCGGCTCTTCAAAGCGATCATGCTTTTTCACTTACTGGACAACTATAAATAAAAAAGAACAAGATAGAAGTCACTTAATGACATCCAAAATAATGTATGTATAGCCGCTGCTACTGAGATCTGTACAGTTTATTCTGAAAACATTTCTGATGTATGAAGTACTCTGGGTATGTCCAACTGGGAGGATGACACCCTGGACAGACTAAAGTCTACAAGTTAAACCCGGGAGAACCATGGGGATCCCTGAAACACACAGATTCTGGATGAATGGATGGATGAACAGATATTTGGATGGACGAACAATGGATGGAAGAAGGGATGGATGTGTAGATGTGTTGACGAATGTTTGGGTTGATAAATGGATATATGTTTGGATGGACAATTGGACTAATCAAGGTAGAGACGGATGGACAGATGTTTAGATGTGTGGATGGATAGATGGAGGGTAGGAGGAGGTGATGGATGGATAGATGATGGATGAAGGGGTAATGGAAGGGATGGTCAGAAGTTGGGAGAAAGGACTGAATAAAAGAATGAGGAAGGGACAGAAGGAGGGATGTATGGAAGGGACAGAAGGAGGGATGTATGGAAGGTTGTTTAAAAGGATGGATGGTTGGATGGATGGATAGATGAACAGACTCATGATTAAAGGATAGGGATAGGGGAGGAATAGATGGATGGACAGATGGATGGACAAGTGGACAAATAGAAGAAGGGACGGATGTTTAGATGTGGGATGGAGTGATGAATGTACGAAATGATTAATGGAGGAAGGGACAGAGGAAGGGATGGACAAATGAATGAATGTTTGGATGAATGAAGGAACGGCTAGAAAGATGTTTAGATATTGGGATGGATGGATGGAGATTAGGAGGAGGTGAGGGATGGATGGAGGAAGGGAGGGAGGGACAGAGGGAGGGACGTATAGACAGAGGGATGGATAAATGCATGTATGGAAAGATGTTTAGATGGATGAATGGATGGATTGATAGATGGACAAACTCTTGAATGAAGGAAAGGACTAGCGGAGGAATGGATGGATTGACAAACGGAAAAGTAGAAGAACGGCTAGATATTTTGATGTGTGGGTGGAGGGATGAATGCACGAAATGATTAATGATGAAGGAATGGAGGAAGGGATGAATGGATAGATTGATTGATTGATGGATGGATGAAGGAAAATACTGAGGGAGGAATGGATGGACAAATTAATTATATTTGGATGGATAAATATTTGGATGGAAAAATGGACTGATGAAGGAAAAAACGGATGAGAAAGATGTTTAGATATGGGGATGGATGGAGCGTAGGAGGAAGTGATGGATGGATGGATGGAGGAAGGGATTGAGGGTTCAAGGTTGGGATCAAAGGATGGATGGATACATGAGGAAGGGACAGAGGGAGGGATGTATGAACTTTATGCTTGGATGGTTGGATGGACAGATGGATGGACTTATGGATGGACGATCAGAAGCATTGATACAGAAAGGGACTGAGAGAGGGATGGATGGATGGGTTAAATGGACGGGTGTTTGGATGGATAGATGGAGAGTAGAGGAGGTGATGGAAGGATGGAGTGATGGATGAAGAGAGGGTCTGAGGTTGGAAGTGAAGTACCGATTAATGAATGAGGACAGAGGGAGGGGTGTATGGACGGATGGATGGATGGATGGATGGATGGATGGATGGATGGATGGATGGATGGATGGATGGATGGATGGATGGATGGATGGATGGATGGATGGATGGATGGATGGATGGATGGATGGATGGATGGATGGATGGATGGATGGATGGATGGATGGATGGATGGATGGATGGATGGATGGATGGATGGATGGATGGATGGATGGATGGATGGATGGATGGATGGATGGATGGATGGACTTATGGATGGACGATCAGAAGCATTGATACAGAAAGGGACTGAGAAGGGACGGATGATTAGATGTGTGGATGGAGGGATGAATGTATGAAACGATTTATGAATGAAGGGACAGAGAAAGGGATAGATATGTGGATGGACGATTGGACAAATGGAGGAAGGAACGGATAGACGAATGTTTAGACGGATGGAGGAAGAGAGGAAGGGAGCGAGGGATCAATAGATGAACAAAGAGAGGAAGGGATGAATAGCTCTTATATGGAAACTCATATATCATTTTTAATGACATTAAAGCCGCTGCTCTCTGTGAGTTTAATAAAGTTGCTTCAAACCAAATACAATATTTTAACCGTTTCCTCACCAGGAGGAAGCACGGATATAAAAAGTCTTCAGATAATATATCAGCAGTTATGGAACCCGGGACCGTCTAGAGAGAATCTCACGGGGGGAAACTAAGCAGTGATGAAGCGAGAGCATTTATGAGCTCGGTTAATGATCGCCACCTATTGATCAGCGAGCGCCTCCTCCTCCGCCTCCTCCTGCAGGGCGAGCAGAAGAAAAAGCTTTATGGAAATGCTGCTGGTGGAGATTAAGAGAGACAAACGTGGCTCAATTTAAAAAATGAATAAATGATGGAATATTCAAATGCATGCAAAATGTAAATGGAGTAAATCAGCTTATTATAAGAACTGGAGCAACAAAAAAAAAAGAAATAAACAAAAGCTGAAATACACGTGGTGTAATATAAACTGGGTCAAAATGCAAATATTAGCAGTGAACCCGCTATAGTGTATACACTTTCAAATATTCACTGATCAAAAATAATCTCTCTCCCAGCGAAGCCAAGAAACAAGTGTGAGCACACGTCCTCATCACTCACATCCTGCTTTTCTTCGCTTCCTTTCATCACCTTTTTCCCTGACAACCTTCCCTCACGGTAATTGGCTCACCCTTTTACTCGTGTCACTCATTATTTACCCCATTAGGCTCTTGATCAGTCCTTATTTTAGGACTGCACTTCCATTTAATCAGACTCACCTTCAAATGAGGCAACAGCTCCGTGAGGAGCTTTTCAGCCTGTAGCCTTCCCTGGCTCTGTTATTTTGTTCATATCCTCTGTTATTAATGCTTTTATCCTTGTTATTTTGTTCATATCCTCTGTTAATAATGCTTATATCCTTGTTATTTTGTTCATATCCTCTGTTAATAATGCTTAAATCCTTGTTATTTTGTTCATATCCTCTGTTAATAATGCTTATATCCTTGTTATTTTGTTCATATCCTCTGTTATTAATGCTTATATCCTTGTTATTTTGTTCATATCCTCTGTTAATAATGCTTATATCCTTAGATATTTTTATCCTTTTTTGTTTTTTATGTTTATATACTTGTTATTTTGTTCATTACCTCTGTTAATAATGTTTTTATTCTTGTTATTTTGTTCATATCCTCTGTTATTAATGCTTATATCCTTGTTATTTTTATCCTTTTTTTGTTTTTTATGTTTATATACTTGTTATTTTGTTCATTACCTCTGTTAATAATGTTTTTATTCTTGTTATTTTGTTTATATTCTCTGTTATTAATGCTTATATCCTTGTAATTTTGTTTATATCCTTTGTTATTAATGCTTATATCCTTGTTGTATTGTTCATATATTCTCTGTTAATAATGTTTTTATCCTTGTTATTTTGTTCATATCCTCTGTTAATAATGCTTATATCCTTGTTATTTTGTTCATATCCTCTGTTATTAATGCTTATATCCTTGTTATTTTGTTCATATCCTCTGTTATTAATGCTTATATCCTTGTTATTTTGTTCATATCCTCTGTTAATAATGCTTATATCCTTGTTATTTTGTTCATATCCTCTGTTATTAATGCTTATATCCTTGTTATTTTGTTCATATATTTTGTTATTAATGTTATATCCTTGTTATTTTGTTCATATCCTTTGTTATTAATGCTTATATCCTTGTTATTTTGTTCATATCCTCTGTTATTAATGTTTAGATCCGTGTTATTTTGTTCATATATTTTATTATAATTTTTTTTATATCTTTGTTATATTGTTTATATCCTCTGTTAATAATGCTTATATCCTTGTTATTTTGTTTATATCCTTTGTTATTAATGCTTATATCCTTGTTGTTTTGTTCATATCCTCTGTTATTAATGTTTAGATCCGTGTTATTTTGTTCATATATTTTATTATAATTTTTTTTATATCTTTGTTATTTTGTTTATATCCTCTGTTAATAATGCTTATATCCTTGTTATTTTGTTCATATCCTTTGTTATTAATGTTAACATCCTTGTTCTTTGTTAATATCCTTTGTTATTAATGTTTACATCCTTGTTATTTTGTTAATATATATTTTGTTATTAATGTTCATATCTTTGTTATTTCTGTCTATATATGTTCATATTTTGCTTACATCCTTTGTTATTTCTGTTTATACCTTTTATTTGCCTATATCATTGCTATTTTACTAAAATGTACTGTTTTTTTGCTTATTTCCTTTGATATTTAGCTTAGATGCTTGTTATTTAGTTTATATTATTTTGTTCTTCATTTTCTTTTCATATCCTTTGTCATTTTGCTTAAATATTTTGTGATTGTGCTTATATCCGTTGTTTTTTCACTTTTATCTTTAATCTTTTTTGCTAATATATTTCATTATTTTGCTTATATCCTATTATTTTGTGTATATCTATAGTTCTTTTATCCATATCCGTGTGATTTAGTTCATATCTTTTTTTTATTTTGTTGAAACCCTTTGTTACTTTGCTTATATCCTTTGCTATGATGTTAATATCCTCCCCTTATTTTCTGTTCTTGCTAAAATATACCTAGTCAAGACATATATTCATGTTTAGTTATAGTCAGGATAAGTAAGTAAGTAAGTAAGTAAGTAAGTAATATTTATTTATATAGCGCTTTTCGAGACCAGGGTCACAAAGCGCTTAAACAATCAAAACAATACTCAAAAAAGTACATACTTTAAAGATCAAGATAATACTGAGAACAACGCAGGAGTTCAAGAAATTCAAGGAAAAGCCTGAACAAATAGAAACGTCTTAAGATGTTTCTTAAAGGAGTCAGTAGACTCCATCAAGCGCAAAGAGAGAGGAAGATCGTTCCAAAGCTTAGGAGCAACAGCCTGAAAAGATTTCTCTCCTCTGGTCCTGAGCCGTGTGCGTGGAACCATAAGTAGATTCTGATCCACAGACCTAAGAGCCCGAGCTGGGGTGTAAGGCTGGATCAGATCAGTGATGTAAGGAGGAGCCTGACCATCAATAGCTCCGAAAGTAAGAACCAGAATTTTAAAGTTGATCCTGAAAGAAACTGGAAGCCAGTGAAGAGTTTTAAGGACCAGAGAAATGTGAGTTCTTCTACTTGAGCGGTCAGAATTCTCGCTGCAGAGTTCTGAATCAACTGCAGACGAGACAGCTCCTTCTTGTTAAGACATGAAAACAAACTGTTACAATAGTCCAGACGAGAAGAAACAAACGCATGGATTACAAGCTCCAGATCATGTTCCGACAACATTTTCCTAAGTTTAGAGATTTTTCTCAGTTGAAGGAAACAGTTTCTGGTCAGTTTTCTGCAAAGTCGAATAAGAGACATGTCTTTATCAAATACAACACCCAGGTTTCTCAGGCTCAGTTTGACAGACTGACCTAAGTCACCCAAGTACTGACTCAACCCTGGAATCTTATCATCAGGAGCAATGACCAGTTTTGTCCACATTTAGCTGTAGAGTGTTTTCACTCAGCCATTGTTTGATTTCTAGCAAACAATTGACTAAGCTGTTCAGCCTCTGGGGCTCAGTTGGATCAAAAGAGCAGTAGAGCTGGATGTCATCAGCAAAAATGTGATAAGAAACATCTGGAAATCTCTGAATGATTTTACCGAGGGGAATCAAGTACAGCAAAAACAATAAAGGACCCAGAACAGAACCCTGAGGGACTCCACACAACAGATCTGCCGATTCAGACCTCATTTGATTGGCAGATACACTAAAACTGCGCCCAGAAAGGTAAGATGAGAACCATTCTAACACAGACCCAGACAGTCCCACTTCATCCCTCAGTCTTCTCAGCAGGATCTGGTGATCAACTGTGTCAAAGGCTGAGGACAGATCCAAGAGAACCAGAACAGTGAATTTACCAGAGTCAGCCGACATCATGATGTCACTGGACACTTTCAATAAAGCTGTCTCCGTAGAGTGATGTTTACGGAAGCCAGACTGAAACTTCTCATGGATGTCGCTCTGATCCAGGAACAAAGACAGCTGCTCAGACACCACCTTCTCCAAGATCTTGGACAAGAAAGGGAGCTTAGAAATAGGCCTGAAATTACTGAGGTCAGTTGGGTCTAAGCCTGGTTTTTTGAGCAGAGGCACAATGGCATGTTTAAATGCATTGGGAAAAACCCCTGTGGAAAGGGAGAGCTTCACCATATTGGTAACCCAGGGGCCAATTACATCAAATACTTTGATAAAAAGCCTACAAGGAAGGACGTCATCTGAGCAAGAGGAGGGTTTCATCTTGTTCACTAGTGCCGAAATATCACCCAAAGATACAGCAGTGAAGGAGGACCAAGAGGAGGAGAGGGGCTGAGAGACAATTTGGGTTTCAAACAAAGGGGGAGAGATTTTCTCTTTGATCAATTTAATTTTGTCAATGAAAAATCTCAACAATGCATTGCTGTCAGCTTCACAGAAGACTGGCGTGATTTGAGGAGCAGGAGACACGAGAGAATTAATCGTGTCAAACAAAACTTTGGGGTTTTTCCTATTTGCTGCTACCAGTTTTCTGATGTAATCAGATCTAGCAGTTTCTACCATCTCATTGTAAGAAGTCATCAGATCCCTGAGGTGAAGTCTGTGCACCTCAAGTTTAGTGGACTTCCAGAGACGCTCAGTCTTTCGACAAAGTCTCTTCAGACTCAGGAGATCTTCATTTGTCCAAGGGCACCGTTTTTTCTGAATTTTCAAGTTCGATTTAACAGGTGCCACTTGATCCAGCATTTCAACACAATGATCAGTGAAACAGTGAATCAAACTGTCCACGTCTGGGCAGTCATCAAAGGAAAGACGATCAAACATAGCAGAAAAACTGTCTGCAGTATCGGCTGAGATGACACGCCTCTGAGACCTAACTTTCAAAGGCTTAGGTTCAGGGATGAAGTCCAGGTTAAACAATACAAGAGAATGATCACTCAGATGGACATCATGTACAGATACATTAGAAATGTCCAGGCCAAGAGTAAAAACTAAGTCTAAAATGTGGCCTTTTTGATGAGTGGGTTCAGAAACATGTTGCTCAAAATGAAAGGCTTCTGTTAAAGTTAAAAGTTCTTTAACAGAACAAGATGTGACGTCATCAACATGAAGATTAAAGTCTCCAAGAATAAGGACAGATTCCATTTGAATAACATCAAATTCAAAATAGTATGGGACCTTAAACTATACTCTTTAAATCATAAGCAGGGAAACCCTACACTATTCACAACTTTGTTTTCCACAGATTATTTTTACACATTTATTACATTTCGAAATGAAAATAAAATGAGCTCTGGAACTGGAGACGACAGAGTCTGTTTCCCAGTCAAGGTCACATATATTTTAGTTAAGCTTCTTAAAAGTGAAATGTAGGAGTAGTAAAAGAAAACCTGAGTTTCATCAAATAGCCATTATTTATACATTTCCCGTGGTTTCCATGACGATAACCAAAATCAGCTCCATCTTGCAATCGCTTCTAATCATGCAAATTTCTAATCAGTCTCAACCCACGTTTGCTTCAATTTATTTCCTAGTATTTCCGTCATCATTTTTATAGGATTACCATCATCCATGCATCCATTTATTCCCCTTCTTCCTGCATATTTCCTTTTTCTTTGTGTGGTGATGTTTTTATACTTTCAATATGTAGGAAAAACAAGTGTGGAGCTAATGATTAAACCCTGCCAGTGAGGAAGTCTTCGTCAAATCCAGCTTTTTTTCTTTTTTTTTGTGAAAAACAGACAGTTGCATCACACAGAGTCAGTAATGGTCGAAGGGAGCTAATTGAAATAACATGCTTTTAACTCCGAGCTTTTTCCCTACTTGGAAGTAAACAACGGCTAATGTGGTGAAAATGATGACACACACAAGAAACAAGTGTATACAGGATTTTTTTAAAAGCAACACTGGCTATTTCAAGACAAAAAAAAATGTCTTTCAAGTTGATGCTGGCGAACTTCGAGCTTGTTTTTTTTTTTCTTCCTCCCTTCCATCAGTACCACCAGTCACAGCGCTGGAATCACAAAGCCAGGAACAAGTGAAGATTGGTTCTTTAAGTGCTGTATGAAGGCAGCCCTTTGACTTGAGCTTTTGAAATTGCTTCACCGATCATTAAAATGCTTCTTCAGTTCTTGGAGATCAAAGGTGAAACATCTTCGAGACCGGCGTGAATTGCCTTCAGCACTTCACCTTACAGAACGACTCTCTTGATGACTGACAATCAGCCGAGCTCGCTGATTTTCGAGAGACGTACATGCACTAAAGC
Organism: Callionymus lyra; assembly: GCF_982586985.1. Taxonomy (NCBI): domain Eukaryota; kingdom Metazoa; phylum Chordata; class Actinopteri; order Syngnathiformes; family Callionymidae; genus Callionymus; species Callionymus lyra. The sequence continues at coordinate 13,997,707 of NC_141831.1, forward strand.
GTCTCTGAAACCATTCGCTGAAAAAAGTACAAAATCTGGACAAAAAAAAGCAGAATGTGCAGAACATTCTGAGGATTTTTTTTTTATTATTTTATTTCAATCTAATATAGATGCAACAGTTTTTATATGTTAATATACAATATATTATAGGTTGAAATCACCAGACATTGAATATCACGTATCCTGCCTTAAATCTTCTTTTTTTTTAACTGCTGTGATGAACCTAAATACATCCAGAATGTGGAAAGATATTGCAACATATATCAGAATAATCAATATTCATTTTTAAATAAAATCTAAGGGAGCATTTAATTTTGATTGATCTGATTTATCCCAAGAAAAGGATGAAATACAGAAGATAAAAAATATGTAAGAGCCATGATATAGACTCTCTTCCGTTTATAGAGCTTATAATGCTTTTGTGTCTTCTCGTTTAGACTATTATAACAGTTTATTTTGGTGTCTAAACAAGAAGGAGCTTTCTCGCCTGCAGTTAATACAAAACTGTGCAGCCATAATTCTGACCGGCTCTAGTAGGAGAACTCACATTCCCCCGATCCTTTGAACTCCTTAAAAGTCTCCTTCAAGAAGGATCTTAAGACCTTTTTATTTTTGCAGGTTTTTTCCTAATTGTCTTAGTACTGCTGTATTTGTCTCTATGTCGTCTTTACCTTTTAAAGCATGTATTTTAAATGTGTATTTTTTTTTATTGTTTAAGCACTTTGTGACCCTCCCCCCACCCCCCAATTGCTTCTCTTCTTCAATGAAACTTTAATGAATTTCACTTATTGAAAACAACTTAATAGTATCAATAATGTTTATAATTTCCAATTTAGCTTTGGCAAATTTCACATGACTACTTAAAATACAACATAAGGATGTAGAATTAAAGCAAACAGGTGACATTAAGCCACTGTAAACAGTAAATTAATAATTATAGGAGATCAATTGGAATTAGATCTGTGCGTTTTTTGTACACTGGAATTTTTTTAAGCACTCCACAGTTCACATCCTCTGAAATTGATCAGTAAGGACTTGCTGGTATTATGGATTTACAGATTAAGTAGTGGCATCTGTCAAACAGAGCATCTGTGGGACCTGATGGGCAAAACAAGGCTGAACCTCAGATCCCCCTCCAACCCCCACCAAAAACCGCTCATGTCTTAGTGTGATGTCAAGTCCTAAATATTAGTTGTCTACAGGATTTATGTTTTCTTTCATCCATTTTTGATCCCTTTTTAATTTTTACTTTACTTCCCTTGCCCCTTTAGAAAGACCCGCTATGTCTGAGAATGCTGATACATTTCCTTGAACGGGCAAGTTTAGACTCTTTACAAAGGAAGACAAAAATAAAGAAAGATGCAAAACTGTTCTTTCATTCATTCAGATTCATCTTCAGCCAGAATAAACAAATTCTCATTCATCTTGAATGTGTTTTCTTATGCTGGCCTCCAGGGTTATTTACCACGATTCAGCCTGCAGTGTTAGGAGATCAAAGGACAGTCTTTTCAGATGTTTTTGGGGTTTTTTTTTTGGTCCAGACAAAAATGGGCTGCTACACTTTAAGTCTCTAGTGGATTTATCTGCTCACAACACCTCAGGGAGAGTTACTGGCCCTAAGCTGTAGGAAAACCCATTTTCATTGTTTTGATCCATGATGTTGAAGGATAAAGGTCGGCTAAAGGTAAAAGTAGGTGCAGAAGCGAAACTTTGGTGCTGCAAATTTCACATATTTTCTACTCACTCTCATGTCGACCAAGGAGTAATCTGTTACTTTTTCAAGCAGAAATGTAGGTCCATGCTAATGTAGCCACTGGTGTTCTTCGTCCAAAAAGACAAATTAAAAAACATCCAAATACCTCCATACTGCTCGTCTGTAACGTCCCTCTTGTATTGAAGCCTGGACAACAGAAATTGTTCTGAAAAAACTTAAGTAAGTGTGTTTTTTTAAGCGTGTTTGTAGCTGAAGCTAATAGGCGAACATGCTACACAGACGGCAAACACTTTGGGTAAATATATTACTACTAATAATAACTACTTAATGTTTTTCCAAACATTTCTTCTCGTCAGGGTGCGATTACAAGAGGGACAATCCAGAAGAGCAGTATGGAAGTATTTGGACGTTTTTTAGTGTTTTTAGTGTTTTTTGGACAAAGAAAGATCGGCGCTGTGCTTCATTTTTGGCTGTAACTTTAAAAAGACACAAATAACTCTCAAAATAATCACTACTCTTAAAATAAAAACCAGCTCAAAATATAGACTTGTTTTTCTGTTTTCGGAACAATTTCTAAGGTTGAGGCTTCAATACAAGAGGGACGTCACAGACGAGCAGTATGGAGGTATTTGGATGTTTTTAAGTTTATTTCTGAAAGCATGAGAAAACGATGATACCTGAGCTCCCATCGCTACGTTAAAATGAACAAACATTTTTGCCTATAACTATAAAAAGGTATATAAATATAGTTACCCAAATTGTTTCCCGTCTTTGTAGCCTGTTAGCCTTTAGCTTTAGCTACAAACAAGCTAAAAAAAACACACTTATTTAAGTTTTTTCAGAACAATTTCTGTTGTCGCGGCTTCAATACAAGAGGGACGTCACAGACGAGCAGTATGGAGGTATTTGGATGTTTTTAAGTTTATTTTTGAAAGCATGAGAAAACGATGATACCTGAGCTCCCATCGCTACGTTAAAATGAACAAACATTTTTGCCTATAACTATAAAAAGGTATATAAATATAGTTACCCAAATTGTTTCCCGTCTTTGTAGCCTGTTAGCCTTTAGCTTTAGCTACAAACAAGCTAAAAAAAACACACTTATTTAAGTTTTTTCAGAACAATTTCTGTTGTCGCGGCTTCAATACAAGAGGGACGTCACAGACGAGGAGTATGGAGGTATTTGGATGTTTTTAAGTTTATTTTTGAAAGCATGAGAAAACGATGATACCTGAGCTCCCATCGCTACGTTAAAATGAACAAACATTTTTGCCTATAACTATAAAAAGGTATATAAATATATTTACCCAAATTGTTTCCCGTCTTTGTAGCATGTTAGCCTTTAGCTTTAGCTACAAACAAGCTAAAAAAAACACACTTATTTAAGTTTTTTCAGAACAATTTCTGTTGTCGCGGCTTCAATACAAGAGGGACGTCACAGACAAGCAGTATGGAGATATTTGGATGTTTTTTAGTTTATTTTTGAAAGCATATGAGACAACGATACCTGAGCTCCCATCGCTATGTAAAAATAAACAAACATTTTTGCCCATAACTATAAAAAGTTATATGAATATATTTACCCAAATTGTTTCCCGTCTGTGTAGCATTTTAGCGTTTAGCTTTAGCTACAAACAAGCTTAAAAAAATACACTTATTTAAGTTTTTTCAGAACAATTTTTGTTGTCGCAGCTGCATACAAGAGGGACGATACAGACGAGCAGTATGGAGGTATTTGGATGTTTTTTAGTTTATTTTTGAAAGCATATGAAGACAACGATACCTGAGCTCCCATCGCTATGTAAAAATAAACAAACATTTTTTGATGTTTTTAAGTTTGTCTTCTTAGACGAAAATGAAGACGAAGAGTGAGCATCAGTGGCTACATTAGCATGGACATACATTTTTTCCTCGAAAAAGTAACCGATTAATCTGAAAATAATGCCAACCCTTAGTCAACATAAGGGGAAGAAGGGGGGTACAGGTGGTAGAAAAACACCGTATTTGTCAAGTAACAGCAAAAGAAATAAATGATTTTCTTAACGGCAGTAAAATAATACTTGATGATATAATTGTTTTTTAAATTGATCAATGCAGTGAACCAGCCTTATATCTCCAATAATCGCTGAAGCTCTTAAGAACGATAAGGCGGCTCCAAGTGCTGCTTCGGTCCAAACTCTTAGGGTGCGTTTGTTTGTTTTTTATCTTTCCCTTTCCGGTGTTGTAGAAAACAGTGTTCTCCTCGGGCAGCTTTCACTTTCCAACAATTATTTCTGCTCCTCTCTTTGCTTTTTCTTTAGCAAAACGGAATTCAAGTATTTAAAAAATATTATTTTTTATTGGGTTAAGATTGTAATAGTAACCTTTTTATTACCTCGAATTAAAACACGATTTAAGTTGTAACAAACAACGACAATTAAAACGAGAATACAGTTACGAACAAGATGTATCTTCAAATTGTTCAGTGCAACATACAATACAAACACTCTTTTGTATTCGACTGACAACTGGTCAAAATCCGAGCTGTCTCTTCTCCTGTCCACGGTAATGATCATAGCAAGTGAGGAGACGCTCCTCAAATTGGCTGTCTAACCGTCTCTCCTCCAGGGGGAAGCATGTTAGACGGAGCAGAGCGCTCTTTGCACCGTTTGTAAGCCGCCGCTGTGTTGTATCTGCGAGACATCTGCTCGCTGGTGGGGTAATTGTTTAGTCTCTCCGTATCTGCCAGTGACCTGGTTTGCTCCGTAATCTCTGTCTACAGTAGCCGTGGACTTCATAGCTGCCTCCATAATGTGGCACGGATACGCTCGGTGTCACTTCATCATCGCTTGATAACGATTTTGCATCTTTTTGTTCTGCCAGGAGTCGACATTAATCTACTTGGACCGTGACAACGCTAATCTTGATGAATACAAGACGACAAAGCAAGTTTGAAGGGAAGACGGTGGATTTAGAAAAGAAAAGCGACCTAAAGTTCGTCAGATTATTCTAAAGCCTTAACAGTGACTTGTCATGATGGGTGAATAAAGAAAGAAAAATAACCCAAACGTGATACTGTAGTTCAAGGATTAAACTCAAGTAACAAAAGTCGATTCATAGCATTAACGGCTAAAGAGACAATTCTCATGGGAATTGGTTGTTCAGCTGTAATTACATGATACTTACATTTAATACCTACAACACAACACAAAATGTTTTTGTATTAAGAATGTATTCATCAACAGAAAAATTGATGTATTTTTTTTCTCATGTGTAATTAAACAATATTTGTTTTAGGTGGTTAAATGTAATGAAATAAGTTAATGATAAGAATTTATTTTTGTCTGATCTTAAGGGCTCGTTGTCAGCATAATTATTTGCTACTATTGGGTTTTGTTTTGTATTTGTTTTTTTTTGCATTTTGTATTAGTGTTCTGTCCAAAGAAATGCAGGTTAAAGCTGATATTAATTAAAACATATATATTTTAAGTATTTTTTTATGTTGATGTTTTGTTTTAGTTTTTTGTGATAATCTTACTTCATGCCAAAAAAAGTAGGAAATACATGTTGAAAATAACTTTTTTATAGCGGGGATATATCATGCATTTTTTTTTAATGTTTTTTGTATTGTTTTCAGGTTGTTCTTTTTTTAAGTTTTTCCTTGTCCAAGTTTTTAAACCTTACCAAATAAGTCTATATATTCTGCTTTTAAGGAAGGGTTGTCGTTTTTCAGGTTAATACATTTTTCATTTTTGTTTTAGTTGTTTGTTTTTTTGCATTTTTTACAAGTATTTTGTCAAAAGAAATGCAAGTTCGTCCTTTACTCTGCCATGATTAAGTATAAATGTATTCATTAAACCCTTTCAATAACGTTTTCTGTTGTTTGATATGTATGTGATAAACTTTTTATATATTATAGGAGGAAATATGAACGTTAAACAAAGTATACAAGTCACAAGTGGCACCTACATTACATCTATTCTGGTATGGTTGGGTTTTATTTTCAATCTTGTACTCATTCAGATATGAACATATTCAGAAACCCCTTCGTTTTAGATTCATATCTTGCTGTTGTATAATATTGTGTTCATCTATCAATTTTCACTTTTAGTAACTAGGTGATTTTGACTATTCCTGCACTGCTTGTATAATTCTGTAATAATGTATTTTTAAACAAATTATTTAAAAATAAAAACAAACCATCTGATGTTGTTAGTTTCAAATTAGGAGCAGAATCGTTGCGAGTCAAGGATGTGTGGAAAGATATGAGCTGAACGATCAATATTATTCGAAGCACGGGTTCAGGTCGATTTGAATCAATACGTCATTTGTGTGCACGAGTGGTTCGACGTCTCCTTATTGATGGTGTTTGCTTCTTAACTGATGTGCAACTGGCGATGAAATACAGAATCTTCTCGACGAAAACCAACCTCATACCCTATTAGAATATTTTGTAAATGTGTTTTATCATTTATTCATCCGCTCAAAAGAGTATCAATGCTAGTCGACACACAAATGTGAGCAAAATATTCAGAGCAGCCGCGTAGTTTTTCTTTCTTGGTGCAAGTTCAATGAATTTTCTTTCCCTCTTAACTCTGGCCAAGTGGTGTCGTATCTGCGGAGTTATAATGGAGAGAATGACACAAAAGACCATAAGGGTCTCTAACACACCATGATACTCCCATATGTTTGTGACAGCTTCTCTCTGCGGACGTCATATGTGGGTCATTGGGGTTCGCGCCATAGCCATGATATGTTCCGCTGCCACGGTTCAGAGAAGGGGGTCAATGTTTCTGAAGTTTCATCAATAAGAAGGGAAACAATGTCAGGTTTTTTCATTTCTGCGAGGTTTGTCGGGACGGAATTTATTCTGCATCATCCGGAGATTATTGTCGGCCAGAGATCAGTGTCATGAAGTGTGCCGTCTCCAGTGACATTTTTAAATTACCATCCATTTCACTTTGACGTAAATGCCATGTACCGTGGCAGGCGCTGAGAGCAGAATCCAATGCTGGAAGTGGAAAAAGAAAAGCGCTGGATGAAATGTTGAAAGTGATTTTCACTCAGATATTGTGTCCTTTATTGTTTTTTACTTTACGACGGTCATTAGTGCCAGACTCAGGTAAGAGCTCATTATATTTGAGGTACATTGCAATACAAAAAAGAAGAAAATAACATACAACATGCAATAAATCTTCCTTTTTTTTTAACTAAATGCAGCAAATTTCTCCCATTAGAATTGGAGATTGTCCTGGTAGAATTCCCATTTGTCCTAGGACAGATTGGAATTCCAATATTCAGATCCTAGTTCAGTAGTAGGATTCCAATCTGTACTAGTAAAGATAGGAATTCAAATATGTACTGGTAGGATTCCAGATCCTACTGGATTCCAATCTGTACTCTGACATATATATTATTTTATTTTTTATTAACCTCTACGCTAAGTGAAATTCAGTTTCACGACTCATCTCCAAACCTAAACCCCTTAATTTTTACATAATCTTGACCTTTGAATAATTATGAGAAGATAAATAAAAAGGTGCTAAATTAAGTATAATTCAAAAACTTAAGAAATATAGGTAATAATAATAGTTTTCTCCATGAGCATGATTTTGGAAACTCCACAATTTTTTAGTTTATACTCCTTGTGTGGCACGCTTGTGTTGACCGCTACGTTAATTTCAGTTTGGGCATTTATTTCCTGGAGTTTTGTTTTAGTTCTCTGGTTTTTTTGTGTCTAACTTCTGGTTTATGTGTTTTTATTTTGTATGTTTTTTTAAATAATATCATCTCTTGGGTTTAGTTTCTTTTATTTTTGCGACATTTTTTTCTTACCAATCCACCACTAGTTAACCTTAAAAGCACGGTTGAACAAGAATGGAGTAAATGCTTATTCGTAACTGCATAAAAAACAGTGGCATTTTATAGCAAAAAATATATAAATAAAAATGCAGTTGTTGTTTTTTCCCTCCCGTTGTGAACTGAGATATGACCTCTATGGTCCAGACGGGAAAAATGAGCATTTAATGTCTTTGTCTAATCTCTGTCTAACTGTGTCAAGAGTGATAATGGTCAAGACTTACATATTTCACCGTGCACAGCAGCACACTGGGACGCTTATTGTTCTAAAAAGTATTTGCTTGAGCCATCAGTTATGCAGCTTACCTCCTGCAGAGTCATCCCTGCCAACACTTAAGAGTAGGATTAACACTTTTGTATTTGATTACAGGACGGGATTAAAGCGGACTTATGCTGCTATATAGCTCCATCCATTTACCTCCCCCCAACGCTGCGTTTCCAATTCCCCGTCCGTCTGTTTACAAGGCCGTTGACACAGAGTCATATTCCGGTTTGAATGCAGAGAAAAAGGAATGAATATAAAAAAGCGTAAATGAATGTTTGCATCGCTGAAAATATTGAGAAAGAATTAAAAGAAAAGATAAAATAAAGCGCTCTGTAATTTAAATCAACACGTCATTCAACTACTTTGAAGCTGCTTTAAATAAGTAATAATGTAATAATTTTCCCCTCTTTTCAACGTTTTCCTTCTGATTCAACACTTGAGATATAAGCGGCTCATCTGTGTTGGAGGTTCAAGACTTGAATATAGATTGATTGTAGGTCATGCAGAACTTTAATTAGAGATTATTTTCCTTACAGTGAATACCTTCGAGCCTTCACCTGATAAATAATCAGATTCAGACCTTTGAATATTAAGTTAAACCAGACCTTTGAATATCAAGTTCAATCGCTGCTTTGCCCCTCAACGTCTTCTGTGACCCACTTCTGCTGGATGCTATACTTGTTTTGTTCCCCTTTGTCTTACTTTTATTTAGAGCAGGTTGTATATGTACAGTGAAGTGTTGTTGTTTTTTGCTTGTATTTTACACAGACAGACAGAGTAGAAAATAAGCTCGATATTGATCAAATATACTGTTTTTCCTACAAACAGTCAACACATATATACTTGAATACTACTTGGTGCTATTTATTGTAGATCGAAGATGAAGAAAACCCAATAATAGTTTGAAGTTCAGCAACTCAGTCCTCTTTAATTTTCATTGCTTAGGTCTTTGTCTTGGCTTGGTCCTGGTCTTATGTATTGACTATGTCTTGGTCTAACGTAATGACTATGTCTTGGTCTTGACTCGGTCTCTGTCTTGACTCGGTCTTGGTCTTGACTCAGTCTCGATCTTACATCTTGACTTGGTCTTGGTCTTGACTCAGTTTTGACTTGGTCTCGGTCTTATGTCTTGACTCTGTCTCAGTCTTGACTTGGTCTTATGCCTTGAATCGATCTTGGTCTTGACTCTGTCTGGGTCCTTAATTTTGACCCGGTCTTGTTCTTGACTCGGACTTGGTCTTCACTCGGTCTTGGTGTTGGCTGAAGCTGTCTTAGTCTTGGTTTTACGTGGTCTTTGTCTCGGTCTTCACTCGGTCTCGGCCTAATTGACTTTGTCTTGGTCTTGACTCGGTCTTGGTCTTCCGTCTTGACTCGGTCTTGGTCTTCCTTCTGGACTTGGTCTTGGTCTTACGTCTTGACTCGTTCTTGGGCTTACATCTTGACTCAGTCTTGGTCTTGACTCAGTGTTGACTCGGTCTCAGTCTAATGTCTTGACCCTGTCTCAGTCTTGACTTAGTCTTATGTCTTGACTCGGTCTTGGTCTTGACACTGTCTGGGTCCTTAACTTTGACCCAGTCTTCGTCTTCACTCCGTCTTGGTGTTGGATGAGTCTGTCTTAGTCTTAGTTTTAAGTGGTCTTTGTCTTCACTCGGTCTCGGCTTAGGCGGCCTTGGTCTTGGGTTTACTCTGTCTTGGTCTCAACTGGCCTTGATGTATTATAGATAATGTAGATGAACTAACATTGTTCCATATATTAAAAAAAAAAAATCATGGTATGGGCCCCGTCAGATGGTTTGCTAAGTAGATTAATGTTCACGTTGATGACCCATGAAGATGCCAGTGTTTAAGATTAGCTAAAATACAGAGACTGCCGTGCAGATTAAAAATGGTTGTTGAAGGAGAGTTATTTGATTAGAGTGTTTGATGAAGTACTTGGGCATTATGCACGCCTTCTTACAGCCCACGTCACAGAGATCCATTGATAACATAGAATGTTGTTCAATTAAACTACAATATAATGCAAATTTAATGTGTAAATTGTGTTTTTTACGACATTTGTTTATTTGTCTCTACCTTGGTCTTGATCTTAACTTGGTCTTGATCTCCACTCTGTCTTGGTCGTGGCCTCGGTCTTGATATGGTCTTGGTCTTGACTCGGCCATGGTCTTTATCTTAACTTGGTTTTGTTCTCAACTCTGCCTTGGTCTTGACATGGTCTTGGTATTAACATGGTATTGATCTTGACATGGTCTGGACTCAGTCTTGGTCTTGAAATGGAGTTGGTCTTGACATGGTCTCGGTCTTGACATGGAGTTGGTCTTGACATGGTCTCGGTCTTGACTCGGTCTTGGTCTTGAAACGGTCTTGGTCTTGACTCCGTCTTGGTCATGGTCTTGACATGGTCTTGGTCTTGACATGGTCTTGTTCTTGGCTCGGTCTTGGTCTGGCCTCGGTCTTGGTCTGGCCTCAGTCTTGGTCTTGGTCTTGACATGGTCTTGGTCTTGACTCTGTCTTGGTCTTGAATCTGTCTACGTCTTAACTCTATCTCAGTCTTCACTGTTGTGTTATCAGTTTTATCTTGATCTTTAAAATATATAATTTATTGAATATTGTTTTGATTGTTTAAGCGCTTTGTGACCCTGGTCTTACTTACTTACATGGTCTTGGTCTTGATATGGTCTTAGTCTTGAATCTGTCTCAGTCATAACTCTGTCTCTGTCATGACATGGTCTTGGTCTTGACATGGTCTTTGTCTTGACTCTGTCTTGGTCTTGACTTTGACTTGGTCTTGTCTCTTTCATGGTCTGGACTTGGTCTTGTTTTTTACTCTGTCTTGGTAGTGGTCTTGACTCGGTCTTAGCCATGGTCTTGGTCTTGACATGGTCTTTGTCTTGACTCTGTCTTGGTCTTGACTTTGTCTTGGTCTTGTCTCTTTCATGGTCTGGACTTGGTCTTGTTTGTTACTCTGTCTTGGTAGTGGTCTTGACTCGGTCTTAGCCATGCTCTTGGTCTTGACATGTTCTTGGTATTGGTCTTGACTCTGTCCTGGTCTTAAATCTGTCTCGGTCATAACTCTGTCTCGGTCATGACATGGTCTTGGTCTTGACATGGTCTTTGTCTTGACTTTGGTCTTGACATTGTCTTGGTCTTGACTCTGTCATGGTCTGGACTTGGTCTTGTTTGTTTCTCTGTCTTGGTAGCGGTCTTGACTCGGTCTTAGCCATGGTCTCGACTCGGTCTTGGTCGTGGTCTCGGTCTTGACATGGTCTTGGTCTTGACATGGTCTTGGTCTTGACATGGTCTTGGTCTTGAATCTGTCTTGGTCATAACTCTGTCTCGGTCATGACATGGTCTTGGTCTTGACATGGTCTTTGTCTTGACTCTGTCTTGGTCTTGACTCTGTCATGGTCTGGACTTGGTCTTGTTTGTTACTTTGTCTTGGTTGTTGTCTTGACTCGGTCTTAGTCATGGTCTCGACTCAGTCTTGGTCGTGATCTCGGTCTTGGCATGGTCTTGATCTTAGCTCCGTTTTGGTCTTGACATGGTCTTGGTCTTGACATGGTCTTGGTCTTGACATGGTCTTGGTCTGGACTCTGTCTTGGTCTTGAATCTGTCTCGGTCATAACACTGTCTCGGTCATGACATGGTCTTGGTCATGACATGGTCTTGGTCTTGGTCTTGACATGGTCTTGGTCTTACCTCTGTCTTGGTCTTGACATGGTCTTGGTCTTGACTCGGTCTTGAATCTGTATCAGTCATAACTCTGTACTGGGTCATGACATGGTCTTGGTCTTGACATGGTCTTGACTCGGTCTTGAATCTGTCTCAGTCATAACTCTGTACTCGGTCATGACATGGTATTGGTCTTGTCATGGTCTTGGTCTTGACATGGTCTTGGTCTTGGCAGAAGCCGTCTTGACTTCTCATTATAAAGTGCTTGAAGCAAATCATCGTAATGATAGTGAGACTACAAGTTATAGATAAGGTTTGTTTCAATATAATGTTATCACCATGACTACCTGTTGCGTAGGGTACGTTAAACTCTGTCATCATGGGGCATTTAACAACTTGAAATTAACTGTCAGTCGGTTTGTAGCGATAAATGCTCGACAGATTAATGCTAAAAAACATACCACAGCCTTAACATGTTTATTTACCTTCAGTGTTGGAGATAGTGAATCTAAACGAGGAGGCGGAAATCTTACCACGTTCTTAGTTCCCTCCTTTCCTGCCGAGGAGCAAGAGAGAATAAATAATCTCCTGGTGTCAGCGAGTTAAATAATGAACACAATCATGCTTGTACAACGAGGTAATATCCAAATGGATTTTTAGATTGCCTCATTTATTAACGAAAATCTATGTTTACTGACAAATTGAAGCTGAAATCATTTTTTGCACTAATGTGTTTTGTTCTCTCCACCAAATTGAATACACTTACTTCATTTGCCGGGCACACTTGCACTCTTGGCCCGCTACGCAGGGTGTATTAATAACTTGCGCCGTAATAGCTACATTATTTCATGTAGCAGCACGGGAGGAAATTAAAAAAATCAAAAAAAACAACGGCGGACATAAAAACAGCAAAAAAGTAATTGGTGGTCTTAACTCATGAACTCGTGCGGCGAATCAGATGGTTTCGCTCCGTGTAGGAGTTTCCGTGAGGACGTGCACTTTCAGCCTCAAATTCAGCCGAGACATAATTAGCCGTACTCAGTACATGTCAGATGGGAGGCTTTTAGCATTTTAGCTTAACTAAAAGTAAAGCCCCGGAATACAGACCAACCTGGCTTAATCTCACTTTTAAAGCCGGGGAATACAGTCGGACAGACAAAAGGGATTGATTCCCTACTTTTGCCCTTGAGTGAGAGAAAGAGGCCATAAGAGATAATAGTGTGTGTGCCAGAGTGACGGAGAGATAATCTCTTTTGTATTTTTGATCCCTAAATGTGGCGGTTATGTCCCCCCTTATCCCGGCTACTTAGCTTCCGCGGCGCGTAAGTGATGCCGTGCACTTGGGCTGTGAAAAGCAGGTCAATATGACCACGGAGAGAGAAAACCACATGTGCATCACATGGATAGCCCTGGGATTATTTCTCACAAAATGTCTTAATTCCTCTGTTCACTAATGATCCAGGGAGAATACCCTCTAATCTCCATTCCATTAATTAAAAAGAGCATGAGCCCGTGGAAAAACCTCACCATCTGCTGCGGTTTCATTCGGCGCAGACAGATTGTGTTTTCAGTTACAGCCAGGGTAAGTTGTTTTTTTCCTTTTTTTTTTCCGGGCGACAGGAAGTAAACAGATATGAATCCTACATTTCAATTCCATTTTTTGGCGTGTGCACTGTAATGTGATCTTGGAATAAGCTTTGTCAATTTTTTTTTTACACAAAACCCATGGGTAATTCACTTTCTTCTTCTTTTTTTTTAAACCCTTTAATAGTATATCGAGTTGTGGCTACTTGAAAGTCTGTTACAGTCACAGTTATTCTGTAGAATTGATCTTAATTTAAGTGTAAATCCATTTAGAGTCCACAGAGGGCACCGGGATTTAGCCACCCTCGAGGGTTGGATCAAGAGAAAGTGAAAAAAAATGAAAATAAATCTATTAAGCTTAACATTTTTCTTTCTTATGTTTTATAGATTCAGAAATTAATATGATAATTCTGCAATTAGGAAAATAAATAAAGCTATTATCTGTAATTGTTATACGTTTAAAGTGGAAAATATAAAACACGCATTAACACTAAGATTAACTCTCAACAATACAGTGAGTCAGTGGTTGGATTTGTTAAATAAAGAGAGTGTGATTGATACGAGGATGGCAGCAGCAAGAGCAATAGAACGTTCGTTCATTCAAACCACTGCAAGCTAAGCTGTAAGGCAAAAATGTGTTTATATTCACATCAAGCTAATGACTCCGTTCTGGGTCATGACTGAAGAAACAAAGTCACAGATGCATGCAGCCGAAGGTGAGTGTCGTGGCTCTAATTGGATTTCTATAAAGAACAGTGTTCTCCGATTTAGAGGTGTCGATGTCTCACGCAACCATATCTCATCAATTATATATAAAGAATAACAATCCTTTTAAGGGAAGATGATAAAGAGTATCCACTTTATGTTCCATGATATACATCTTTAAAAGCAATGCATTACATGCAAAATGACTGAATGCATGTTTATGTTATGGTGTGTGACGTCATTTCATCGTGGTGTCATGTATATGTCGTTCAATTGATTTTCAATCAAGTTTGAAAAATAAATGTCATCTTTTTCTCAAATAATCTTTTTTTTTTATGTGTTTTTTGTTGTACCAGGTGAACCCAGTGGCCAAATGCAGCACTTTGACTACATTTATGTGGCCCAAAATGAAGATGGAAGAAAATGATTATTTAACAATTTTTCATCTTTTTTTTTAAATTATACTACTAAGCATTACTTTTTTAGCCCTAGAAAAAAAAAGATAAATATATATATATTGATCTAAATAAATATATATATTTTTTTAATAATATTAACATGTTGAGATTATTGTGTCTTTGGGTTTTTGTTTTATAGAAAATGTATATACAATTAAATAATACATAAAATAAAAGAAAATTATTTTATTTAAAAGAGGTCATTGCAATCTCAAAACACGTGATTAGACATGGTTTTAAAAAAAAAAGCCAGAATTAGCCAAAGGGCTAGTTTTCATCTGTAGTCCACCGGCCATGAGGTAAAAAGGCAATAAAATGACATTTGAAAAACACAATTCACGTACGTATATTAGAAAATCCATATGCAAACACTTACTATACAATTGAGAAAGAGAAAAAATATGAATTGAAAAAAGAAATCCTCTTTTTGACTATTCTGTGTTCAACGCACCCACAGCAGTACCAATATACAACGGGGCCCATTGGTTAAAGTCTAGCTTTTTAAAGTCAAAGAAAGTATAGTGTCAAGTTTTTTTTTGCACTACTTGGAGTGAATTGCACAGACAAATGCATGTTGTGGAGATTGTTAGAATAATAGTTAGACGTATATCCTACATGTGTCACGGTTGTTCAAAATGAACCAATCATTACAGGAAATATGAATATATAACAATAAAGACAAATGTTACATAGTGTTGCTTTAATAACCAAAGTGTAGGTTTAAAAAAACTTCCTTTTTCAACTATTATTCTTACAATTATATATTATTTGGCCTCTGACTTGGTTTGAGTTCTGCATTTCCGGCCCCTTGATTGATGGGGTTTGACACCCGGGACTTAGAGGTTCAGTTATTGTTTATTTTTAGTTGATTTATTCATTCTTTTTCTATCCTCAGGTCTGTCCCAGCTACTTCAAGTGAATGCGAAGAATACCTGGACATTCCATCGCAGAGGAAACCGCTGACATCTGCTGACATAACACAGACGTCACTCCTGTTCTGTTTTCAGACTGTGGGAGGAAAGCGAAGTGCCTGGAAGAAAACACGGGAGAACTTACTTCAAGGATTCAAGCATGAATCACTAATCCACTTTTTCATAACATTTATTTGAACTTTTTCGTGTCTGAAATGGGTGAACCAGACATGTGGGCCATTTGTGATCCTTGACCAGATGTTATACGGCCCAAAGGGCCATTACAAACTTTGTAATTGAATCAGAGACATTTAAAAAAAAGAAAAAATAAACCTTTTAAATTTTGCTAAGTTCTTTTTACCTGTACATGCATACCCCATACATGGTGTCACAACACAATAACACAATAAGGAGCTTTAAATCCATGCGTTTGTTTCTACTCATTTGAACTATTGCAACAGTTTATTGTCGTGACCAAACAAGGAGGATCTGTCTCGCCTGCAGTTAATGCAAAACTCTACAGCGACGATTCTAAGCAGCTCTAGTAGAAGAACTCACATTTCCCCGATCCTTAAAACTCTGCATTAGCTGCTAGTTTCTTTCAGGATCCATTTTAAAATTCTGGTTCTTACTTTCGGAGCAATTCATGGTCAGGCTCCTCCTTACATCAGTGATCTGATCCAGACTTTGGGCTCTGAGGTCTGTGGATCAGAATCTGCTAATAGTTCCGTGCAAACACTTATGTCGGTTAGATGTCTTGGTTCATATTTGTCGCTTGTTTGCACATCGAAAACATTGGAAATGCCTGGGTTAAACAGAAGCATTAGCAGTAGACTATATTGCTTTTTGTTAAAAAATATAAAATTTAAATTCAGAAAAATTCAGTTATTTCACTTCAAATTTAAAAGTCCTCACAAATGGAACGTTCAGATACATCTTTTCACATACTCATCATAACACAAGAATTAAGTTATTAAGATAATGGTTTTAGAAACAAATAAATCACTAATTCAATATGTATCATGAGAAGAAAAGATGTTTTAATTAAGTTTATATCTCGAATATGAGGTATACAAGGAGACATTCTGAGTTCCATTTTACTTTTTAATTTAATATATTTACAATTTAATTTGCTTTTATTACATATCCCGTTTTATTATCAGAGCATACTGAGATCCAAACGATTAAAAAACATGATGGTGGATGGTGAAGGTTTGACCTCGGGGGAGAGTCCGGGAGCTGTGACATGAATTTCATTGGGCAAGTCAGCAGGGAAGATTAAACCTAGCAGATGTCGTTTCTTCCCAATTGGAACAGTAGGGCCAATAATAAACACACTGACACACAGCCACACAAACGCACACTAATCTGAGATGGGCTGCGAGCCCCCTTGCACATCTCTACCCTCTCTCTTCTTTTTCTTTTTTTTTTTTCTCGCAGGCAGACAGGCTGTTCCACTCACTGTCAAGTTTTTCCAGCCAGTTTTTGCTGCGGTTCTGCCTCGCTCGCATCCTTCGGAGTGGCACACAAGTTTTATTTTGGCCGAAGTGACCGAGATCACCAAATGGACACACGGGAACCCACAAAGACATGGCTTCGGATGTGCCGTCTCCTGCTGTTGTTGGCGTGTCTCCTGGACGGAGCGCGGGGACAGATTCGCTACTCCATCCCAGAGGAGCTGGAGCACGGGGCGTTCGTGGGCAACATTGCCGAGGACCTGGGTCTGGATTTGGCCCGGCTGTCCGCGCGCCGGTTCCGGATAGTGTCCGGCGTGAAGAGGCAGTACGTGGAGGTCAATTTGGAAAACGGGGTTCTGTTTGTCAACGAGAGGATTGACCGGGAGGAACTGTGCGAGCAGAGTTTGTCCTGCTCCTTCCACTTGCAGGTGGTGATCGAGAACCCCCTGGAGCTCTACCGGGTCGAGATCGAGATCCTAGACGTGAACGACAACTCTCCGAGTTTCCCGTGGACCGAGTTCAACCTGGATATCTCGGAGTCTTCCGCGCCGGGGTCGCGCTTCCCGCTGGAGAGCGCGCAGGATCTGGACGTGGGTTCCAACTCTTTACGCACGTATTTGCTGAGCGTCAACGAGCATTTTCTTTTGGATATCCAGACGCGGAGCGACGGGAGCAAGTTCGCCGAGCTGGTCCTGCAGACCCCCTTGGACAGGGAGCAACAGAGCGCGCATCAGATGGTTTTGACCGCAGTGGACGGTGGCGCGCCGGAGAGATCCGGGACCGCGCAAATCGATATAACGGTTCTGGACGCGAACGATAACGCGCCGGTGTTCGACCAGTCCTTCTATAGGGTCCGGCTGGCGGAAAACGCCCCGAAAGGTACAGTCGTTATTAAACTCAACGCGTCCGATTTGGACGAGGGAACCAACGCGGACATAACTTACTCGTTCAGCGGGCACGCGCCTATAAAAGTGCGCCAGCTGTTCGCCGTGGATCCACGCACGGGCGAGATCAAAGTCAAAGGGGTGATCGATTACGAAAAGGCGAGAATGCACGAGATATACGTCCAGGCCAAGGACAAGGGGCCCTCGGCGGTGGCGGTGCATTGTAAAGTCCTGGTGAACATTTTGGATAAAAACGACAACGTCCCGGAGGTGATCCTGACCTCGGTGTCCACCCCGGTTCTGGAGGACGCCCCCCCGGGGACAGTGATCGCCGTCATCAGCGTCACGGACCGGGACTCCGGGGAGAACGGGAACGTGGACTGCGAGATCCCCCATCAAGTTCCTTTCCAGCTCCACTCGTCTTTCAAGAACTACTACACGCTGGTCACCAGTGGTGATCTGGACCGAGAGCTCGTGGCGGAGTACAACATCACGCTGACCGCCCGTGACATGGGCTCGCCACCCTTGTTGACCCGAAAGACCATCCTGGTCCAAGTGTCGGATCTGAACGACAACGCGCCCCAGTTCAAGCAGCCGTCCTACTCGGTGTATCTGACCGAGAATAACGCGCCGGGGGCGTCCATCTGCTCCGTGGCCGCCCTGGACCCGGATTCGGGTCAGAACGCCTATCTTTCTTACTCCATAGTGGACGGGGACATCCAGGGGATGCCGGTGTCCACGTACGTGTCCGTCAACTCGGACAACGGGAACGTTTACGCGCTGCGCTCGTTCGACCACGAGCAGCTGAAGAACTTTCAGATCACGGTCCAGGCGCAGGACGCGGGGTTCCCTCCCCTCAAAACGAACGCGTCCATCAACGTTTTCATCCTGGATCAGAACGATAACGCCCCCGTGATCGTGGCCCCGGTGGGGCGCAACGGGACCCCGCCGGTGGAGGCCGTGCCGAAGTCAGTGGACGCCGGGTATCTCATCACCAAGATCAACGCCGTGGACGCGGACGCGGGCCAGAACTCGCGTCTCCTGTACCAGCTGATCCAAGCCACGGACTCCAGCCTGTTCAGCGTGGCCCTGTACACGGGCGAGATCCGAACCATCCGCCAGTTGCTGGACAAGGACCCCACCAGGCACAGATTGGTCATTCTGGTGAAGGACAATGGTCAACCGGCCCTCTCGGCCACGGTCTCCATCATCCTGTCAGTGGTTGACAGCCTGCCAGAATCGCAGCCCGATTCGGGTGACCTGTCACGAAGCCCACATCACAGCTCCAACTTCAGCATGTACTTAATCGTGTCCCTGGGCGCGATATCCTTCACGTTTCTCGTGGCCATCATCGTCCTGGTGACCGTGAGGAGCCTGAAGGACAGATCGTCCCGTAGAGACTCAGACTTCCCGTCTATAGGCGACTGGTGCGGATGCTGCCTCCGCCCGGAGACCCACCACGCCACCACGTACAAGTCCAACTTTAACGTGCGGGTGTCCACGGAGGCCCCCGGGTGCGCGGACTCCAACAGCAGCAGCAGCGCGTTGACGCAGGCATACTGTTACAAGATGTGTCTGGAGCCGGAGTCGTCCAAAAGTGACTTCATGTTCCTCAAACCCTGCAGTCCGATGATGTCACCACCGCCGCCACAGAACAACACCAAGAGCCCAGACTATCTGACCTCCGGGTGGAGCGCGCTGGACCGGAACGACCTCGCCAACAACAGGGTGCCCTCTCCCAAAGAGGTACATTCAACTCGAGCTTTAAAATCAGTGAAACTTTATTTCCAACTTTTGGTGGGTCAAATAGATGACCAAGAAGTCCCTGACTCATGGTTGATACCAAACAATGGATTATTATGTATTATTAAATCAAACATTTTAATTAAATAGGTGCCTTCATGTTACCAAATTCATGTTTAAATGCTATTTTTCAACAGAAATAGTATACGTTAAAAGCATGTCAAGTAAGTAAGGCCCATTTAGAATCAGCACCAACATATTCATAAACAATATCATAAATTAAATATCACATTATTAAATATATGTTTTAATTAAAATACTATATGTTGCTCGTTTCTGTTTGTTGAGTTACAAAAGTGTTGTCACCCAAAGTTACAACTGCAATGTCAAGTAATACAATAATATCCATGATATAATCTGGTGAATTAAGCTTTTCAATTTATTTATTTATTTATTTTATTATGGTTAGGAGCCCCAGAGAGGACATCAAACAGAAGACACATTAAAAAAGGGTCCAGGCGATAAGTTTTTAGTGCAAATGTACAAAAAAGTTTCATAACCCCATTACAATGATTTAATTCTGTCAGCAGACTACAGATCAGTAGGTCAACCCCCTTTTGATACTGAAAGATACTAGTCACTTCTGGAAGTTCAGTATTTTGTATGATTTTCTTTTATGATATTTATGATACTCCAGAGCCCCATTCTTGAATTTGTCCTCCTCCATTAAAAGATCACCAAACAAATGTATTTCCTTTAAAATCAATTTTACTTTTTACTTGAATTCTATGTGTAATTGTTATCAATTATTTCTTATCTTTTATAGATTTTTGCATCTTTATAGAAACTTGAGTGTTAATCTTCTTTTTGAGAAAACCGTCTATCGTTCCCACATAAACATATTTGGCCCCCCAGGCCTTGAGCTTGACACATGTGGTCTAGTTCAGGGGTTGCCTAACACTACCACCCCAAGCCCCCCCCAACATAAGCCTATAGCCATGGGCCCTTTTCCAAAATATGTGTATTTTTTATACTCTATATTCACAATTAATCACTTTTCAAGAGACTGTTAAATAGGTACAAGCTACTTGTTGATGTGGGTCACAAGGTGGTGTGGTTACAGTCGGACATTTGAGTATAAGATATGGGAAGTTTTCTACTTCTAAGGGAAATTTCCACAGATCTCTGGTGTAAAGATGATTAAAGAGAGAAAACACGTCCAAAAAATTAAAATGCAAGAATAAAAAGTTGTGCAAACTCTTGAGAATGTACAGAAAAGAAAAAAAACAATATATATATACATATAATACATATAACAATTAAAAGGTAGGATAAAAACTGAAAAAAACAAAAACAATATGAGCTATATAAAGTAAACTATTAACAAAAAATATATAATTACAGAAGGCAAAAAAAAAAAAAAATCCCATCAAAGATTTTAAGGAAAATATCCCTCCCTCCCCCATTTTCAACCCAACTTGATGTTGACTAAAGCTTGGGATTGTTTTCAGAGTAATATGTTGTTGTTTTTTTGGAGTTAAAGGCAGAAATCTAAGTCACACCAAAAAACATTGAAATACCAACCTAGCAGTACGAAGGTAATTGGATGTTTTTAACCCTTGTCTCAGGGTCAAGGTGACCCAAAGGCCCGAATACAAATGTGTTCGTGGTATCCCTTGTGCCCTGGGTCAAGGTGTACGACCTCCACCACTGTATGTTAACTTCTGCAAGCCAGGGGGGTTTGTTAACCTTCACCGAGTTACAACACAAGGGATACTACAAGCACATTTGTTTTCGGGCTTTTTCATCTTGACCCTGAGATAACACAAGGGTTAAGTGTGTCTTTTTGGCAGGAAGGACGAAGAAAGGGAGCTCTGTTCACCACAGTTGAAAGGACATACATTTCTGCCTTGTAACTCCAAAAAATAATACAAAAATAATCCCAAAATTTACAGTGGTCGACTTGAGGGTGAGTAGTTTGAAACCCTGGGCTAGCTCATCTTAGTCGCCCTGTATGACGGGCAACGCTCGATAAATTTCATCTTTAATTAGAGTTGTACCAACTGTTTAATTCCCCCCACTACCCTGCCAAGAAGTGAGCGACAAGGGAGCAGCAATTAAACACTGTTTTGACACGACTCAATAGCACGACGGCGCATTTTTTAAGATGAATCTTCAGAGCTTGATGATGCTAATTAAAGTCGGAGAAGTTTTGGGGAAAAACGACCTGAAGTATATACGTAAATAAGTCCCACTAGTATTAAGAAGATGAGAGTTTATGTGAGCATTTCATTTAATGACAAGTTCCGGGGATACTCATTGGCAACATCCCTCAGTCTGGCCACATTAAAAAGCAGTGAAAGGCTGTTAGTCAGTCAGATAAACAGTGATGCACGACTGAGAGCTGATCTGAAGTCTGCTGTCTCTTGATATTAGCGATATGCCTCGGTTTGCCCTCTCCTTGAAAGCTCTGGGATTTCTGTGAATACCAATGTGGTTTAGATGAATTCAGAGCTACACAGATGTTTAACAAAAAACACCACCAAAGTTTCACATCATAATCCAGCAGGGACATAACAAACAATCCCTATATGATGCAGTAATTAGGGATGTGCTGATGAAGCTTCATGAAACACTGTCTTATTGTCTAGAGGTCAGTAGGTGGCGCCATCAATTTAAAAATGTTGTGATGTTTCTTTCAAAACAGTTGTTCAAAACAAAGGAAATTGTGCAGAGACGCCATCTAGTGGACTCTGAAAATAATGACATCACTAGCAGATAGAGATAGCAGTATTGATGGGTCGATGAAGCTTCATGAAACAATGTCCTTAATTTAAGAGCCCCATAGCTGGTACTCAAACATTTGCTTTTAACAGCCATCATAAAAAAATCATTTTAAAACTGAATATTCAAGGACACTGTTTCATAAAGCTTCATCAGCCCACAAGCTGTGTTGTAAAGACACTGTATCATGATACAGTACATTCACTAGATGGCACTCTCTGCTTTAATTATTGGCATTCATCTACTAATTCCATGAAATGTAAGTAAGTAAGTAAGTAAGTAATATTTATTTATATAGCGCTTTTCGAGACCAAGGTCACAAAGCACTTAAACAATCAAAACAATATGTATCAGGATGGTGTATTTTAGTAATGGGTTCCTGAGGCATCGTGATACAGCATCACCTGTACATAGCAGTTTAGAGCAAAGATTGTAAGGCAAAGAGTGCCAACAAGTGGTCTTAATTAAGACACTGAGTCGTGATACAGCATCACCTGTATCACAATGCCTCAGCAACCCATTACTTAAGTACAGCATGTATGTTACCATCATGATACATTTCATGGAATTAGTTGATTAATGCCAATGAAGGCAGAGAGTGCCATCTAGTGAATGTACTGTATCATGATACAGTGTCTTCATTTTAAAAGGCCACTAGATGGCGCCATTACATGGTGATCTTTCATTACATTAGCAGTTAAGAGCAAAAATTATAAGGCAAAGACTGCCAATCTAATGAAATCAGGCATAATTTAGAAACGGAGATCGCAATGTACTGGCGTTTGAAACTGTATCATGATACAACATCTGCTGCTTCATGACGCCTCATCAACCTATCACGAGCTACTTCATTTTGAAAGGCCACTACATGGTGCTCTACATTTTAAGATAATGCTAGATTTTATTGAATTTGTATATTAAAACAAAATATTATAAAGCAGAGAGTGCCATCTAGTGGCCTTTTTTAATGAAGACACTGTATCATGACACAGTACATTCACTAGATGGCACTCTCTTGATACAGTGTCTTAATTAAGACCACTAGTTGGCACTCTTTGCGTTATAGCCGTTACGTGTATGAGTTTGTAAATTCAGGCCAGGTTTCATTAAATTAGTAGATCAAAGATTAAATAAGCAGAGAGTGCCATCTAGTGGCCTTTCAGATTGAAGACACTGTATCATGATACAGTACGTTAACTACACAGCGTACCATTACTAGTGAAAATTGTGTGACAAGCCTTTAAAATACTGTTAAAAAAGTACATTTCTATCGTTTATGACATTAGGTTTCATCATCCCATCCATATAATTGCTACTACGACTCGCTCGCATATATATTCCACGGTGCAATAAATTAACAAATTATTCCCGGAGATAGATTACAGTGATTGCTTCGCTCTGCATTAAACCCACTAACCTCTTCTCGATAGAACTCCATTTTCTTTTCTTTTTTTAAACAGCTACATTTCAGCAACTCCATATCTTGAGTTGCCTAATTTCTCTCACATTTTATCTTTCACAGCTCGAGATTTAATTAAACCCAGCATGACATTTAATCCGCTGGAAATGAAAGGCTGGGTGAATATATGGTGACACGGATGAGTAGCAACTGTTGGAACTAATTATTTAGCTCCACTTGCAAATTGAAGGTTTTATGATGAAAACCTAAGAACAGATACTTTCTCTTTTCTTTTTTTTTTAAACGAAAAACATGCACAATATGCTTTTTTTTTTATTAAAGAAGGGCAAACAATGAAAAAGTCCAAACTATATATAACAAATAATAATGTTAAAAAGTTATTTTCTATTGTTATGAAGTATATTTTCAATTTTCAATTGTTCTTAATTCATCTGTGCAGGTTCAGTACTCTGGCAAGGACTGGACTTTGACTAAGAATCAGCGCAACTTAGCGTACAAGAGGTAAACCCAATATTTCTCTTAACGTAAACTGGACCAGGAATGATGGTAAAATACTTACGTTTTCTCAGGTACAGCTCGGCGCAGATGGAAAGTATGTTGTCCAATCAGCAGAAGTACGATGTTTCCGATGGATACTACTGTCCGGTGGCACCACAGTACTGGACCTGGGGAAGCCAAATGAAGGGTGAGTCCAAACTGCATTATTTTCATGTTTATGGTATAAATCTAAAGCAGAGACGAACCTCCTGGTAATAATAATAATAATAATAATAATAAATAATAATAATATAACATATATTTACCTCTCAGATATACAGTGGTCACAAAGTATCTTTTTTAATAGCATATTTAAATACAAATAGATGGTTGGGCTTAGGCGCTGCGTCGCGGCCTACTGCTGTCAGTGTTTAAGAGTGAATTAATGAGTTGGTGCAAGTACTTTGGGTCTTGGATAAGCATAAAAAACATGATATAAGTAAGAGCCATTCACCATTCTACCATTTATACACACAACACAAAAATAGATACACAAGTGTGTTTCTCTGATTCATGTTGATTTTGTAATACATTTTCTATTCCTTTTTTTTTTTTAATTTCCCCTGTGTTTTCTATAGTCGTATAGTGACTTTTAAAACCTGAAAAAACTATAAAAACAATGTGATTGACAGGGATGAAATATTGTATGATTTTATTTAAAAAAAATAAATCAGATTTTATGTTTCACATACAAGAAAACACAGAAAATCAAAATGAAATAAAAACAAGATAAATATGTTTGTAGTAAGAAGCAGAAGAAAGAGAGAATTGAAACAATGTGATATTTATACTTTTTTTTAGAATATTCGTAGGAGTGAGAAATATTAAGAACGTGGACATTTGTAAAGGGGAAACATGAGAAAATGATTTAGAAAAATATTAACTTTAAAAAGAAGGTTTACTGTAACAAGGAGGAAAAGGGATTTTTTTGCTCGGGTATCTTCTACCCTGTTAAAAAAACGATGCGTTTTTTGTACAAGCAGTGTCAAAGCTTGGGATAAGGTTGGAACGCAACCAGGGCAGGATCTGGTCACTGCTTTTTTGCAGATGACATAATGCTGTTGCCTGCATCCCACCATGACCTTTAGCTCTTGCTGTGACCAAGTGTTAAGCTGCAAGGATGGAAATCAGCACCTCCAAATCTGAGTTCTCGATTAGGTGGCCCCAAGTGTAGGAGTTTAAGTATCTTTGGATCTTGTTCTCGAGTAAGGGGAGAATAGAGAGTGAGATCGAAAGACAGATTTGGGAAGTTTCAGCAGGTATTTGGACGCTTCACCAAAATGTAAAAAGAGAGTTAAGCCAAAAGGCAAACCTCTCAATATACCGGGCGAATCCCTAGCCTCCGACCGAAAGAACAAGGTCGCGAGTACACTCGTCCAGGAGTTTTCTCCAGAGGGTGGCTGGTCTCTCCATTAAAGAAAAAAGTGAGATGCATGGCCACCCAGGAGAGGCTCGGAGTAGAGCCCCATCTCCTCCAACTTCAGAGGAATCAGATGGGTACAGTGACTTGGGCATCTGGGCACGTCTACTAGTTGCGTTTTCTGGGAGGGTTCAAGGCAGGTTCCACCACTAGGGAGTCCCAGAACAGAAGAAGCACTAGACCTTTCATTTAAAGCTGCCCCCACAACCCAGATTAGCAAAAAAAAAGTTTTATTCAGAGCTGAAATATCAATGAATAATTAAAATATTGCAAAATAAAATTCTCGGCTACAGCTTTAATAGTTTTCTTTGGGGCCACATAAAAACAGTGAAAAACCTCAAGTGGCCCCCGGACCTCACTTTCCTGAGTTAAATAAATGTTAAATAAATTTAAAAAAAGGTGTTGATAAATGATTTTGTGCCCATTTAAGAGCCAGAAATGGTGCAAAATATAAACAAAACTATAGAGTGAACACAAGTAACATCAGCATAAATAACACAACATCGACTAAAACATCAATTTATTATTAAAAAGGTAGAAAGTAAAAAGAATAAATTAGAGAAATAAATGTTCATCTTTCTGCTCCTTTGATCTGTGCACAGTTATTTTAATACTGTAGCTAAACTTTCAACTCCGATGTTCACCCTCATATTAACGCTCGTCACGTCGTCCAGAATGCAAGACGTCGATTCAAGAAGCGGCCGAACCGAGCCAGCCCTGGACTCCGAAGTACCCTCAACCTCAGTCCGACCCGGCGGACTACCAGCACAACGTGTTCATCCCCGGCACCACCTCCGGCTACAGCACCCTCAAGCTGCCCTCCAGGGGCGAACTGGACGTCTATAACTCCTTCTCCACGTTTGGGAAAAAGAAGAAGTTCATCTCTTACGAGCAAGCGTACGAGAACGACGACAGTGTGATGAGCAACCAAATGTATGATTAATGTCCGCGTCCTTCTGTGTTTTAACAATGTTTTTATGACTCAAACTGGATATATCAGTGAAAGTTGATCATGATTATTAATATATTTTTCATTTTGTACATAGACAAATCTTTATAATAATGCGTGGTGATAATTTACTTGTACTTTATCATATTTGGTAACTGGTCTGACAGCAAGTTAATAAGCTGCGCATTTGTTTAATCAATATTGACATTTTGATGTTGGTCGGTTACACCACGTGTATGGACTCTTCCGGAAAAGACATTTTGAGATTCTGGTCTACATTTGTAAGTACCATTGTGTATATAAGCAAATCATATGAATAAAATATGTACAAAAAATGTGACTCATTTTGAGTATTACAGTTGTAATGACAGAAAGTAGCCAATAATTCTTATACTGGTCATAGATGATGGAGAGAAAGTTGCGCACAAGCGTGACATGAAATTAAAAGAGAAATAAATGATTTGAATGAGCATATGAACAAAAAATCACATACAAGAAAATGCAGAAAATTGAAATGAAATAAAAATAAGTTGTGTTGTAATAAGAAGTAGAAGGAAACGAAAAGTCAATATAAATATTTTAAAAAATAAAACTAGAACTTAGTAAAGAACATGAACACAAACAAGAACAAAAATAACAAAAATAATAATAATAATAATAAATAATAAATAAAGAGAGCATGAATAGAAATAACAACTAGACAAAGTTAACAGAAACAGAAACAAAAAAAACTGGAAAAAGATTAAAACAAGAAGAAAACAATTGAGGGAAAGAACAAGAACAAAAAGAAAAAGAAAAGAAGAAGAAAGTTAAGAACAAGAACACAAAAAATAATAAATAAAAGAACATAATTGAGAAAATAAACAAGAACAACAAGAAAATGAACATGAATAGAAATAACAACTAGAAAAAATAACAGAAAACAAATAAGAGAACAGAAGAAAAAAACAAGAAAGTTAAGAACAGGAAAACAGAATGGAAAAAAAGAACAAGAACAACAGAAACAAGAAAAATAACAAGAATAATAATTTAAAAAAGACTACACAAGACATGGAGAAAAACAGAAGAAAAACACAAGAAAGTTAAGAACAAGAACACAAATAAGAAAAAGATCAGAAGGGAAAAGAAAATTAGAAAAACAGGAACAAAAAAGAACAACTAGAAAAAAAGAAGTACAAACAAAATAATTAAAAAAGAACAAGAACACAAATTGGAAGAAGAACAAAAACAATAGAAATAAGAAAAATAACAATAATAAAAAAATAGACAAAAACATGAAAAAACAGAAGAAAACATTAGAAAGTAAAGAACCAGAACACAAATGAGGAAAAGATCAAAAGGGAAAGGGAAAAAGGACACAGTAAAGAAAAACCACAAGAAAGGAAAAGAAAACACACAAGGACACAAATTAGAAAAACAAGAACAAAAAAGAACAACTAGAATAAAAGAAGTACAAACAAAATAAGAAAAAAATAGAAGGAAAATGAGAAGAAAAAAAACAAAAGAAAAAAGTTAAGAACAAGAACACAATAAAGAAAAATAACTTCAGAAACAAGAAAAATAACAAGATTGCAAATAAAAGTTAGACAAACAAATAAAGAAAAAACAAAACGAGAAAAATAACAAGTATAAAAATAAAAAATAGACAAAAAAATGAAAAGAAAAAAGTTAAGAAGAAAGTTAAGAACAAGAACACAAATGAGAAAAATATCAAAAGGGAAAATAAAAAGGACGAAATTAAGAAAAAGAACAAGAAAAGAAAACAAGGACACAAATTAGAAAAACAAGAACAAAAAAAAAACAACCAGAAAAGAACTATAAACAAAATGAGAAAAAAAGATAGAAGGAAAAAAGAAGGTGAAAAATCAAAAAAAAGAAAGTTGAGAAGAAGAACACAAATAAGAAAAAGAACAAGAACGAAAAAATAAAATAAATCTAGAGCAATAGTTATAACAAAATAAGAGACAACAAACTAAAACAAGATTAAAAAATAAGAATTACAAGAAGAATAAACACAAGTAAAACAAAAAAATATATATATAAACAATTGACAAATTTGGTCTAAAACCTTTAGATCAAGGAAGTATTGTGTTTTTGTGTGTTTTTAATTCAGAAAAATCCTAATATATATATTCAATATTATTGTTCTTTCTTTAGAATGTTCATCAGTTTCAAATGATGAAGAATATCAACAGGATTTTACACTCAGTCAGAGAAGCACATTTTATTTTCAAACTTATGTTTCTTTTCTACTCTTTCGAGACTCGTGCCTGGTTTAATCTTCCCTGATGCCATTTGCACAGTAATGTCACCAACTCTACCCATTTTCCCATCGAGAATAAACCCCTGAGATCAGTCCAGTCTCCCTGGACTTCCCTCCTGACCGATGGGTTAATCTTCGTCCCACAGCTCCATTTGTTGACAGATATGTCCTGTTCTCACTGTGATAACCGATATTAATGCGAAGATTAAACTTCATCGCAGCCAATTTGCACAAAAAATGCCATTTGAACAGACGAGATTTAAAACATGTGCTGTCAACAGAGACGCATATGTTCAGCATCTGTGATGGAAACATGTTTGTCTGGGGGGACCCATTGTCAATACACATTAGATCCCACTAGAGGGCGCAGCTCTACCACGGACAAAAAGACAATTATTGAAGCAGTATTTCCAAGTATTTTTTGTATTTGTTTAAATCTTTAAAATCAAAGCTCGGGCTCTAATATTTGCCTGAGTAATACTTAAATAAATAAATACCCATTTATTTAAGTATATTCAGATACAAAAGTTTCTTATATTGAAAAAAGAACGGATATTATTAACCCTATACGCACTTGTATCATTAAAAAAACGTGTGATTACATCACGTGACAGCTTTTTGTTGTAGTACAAACTCTGCATTAACACATGAATAATAACAATTCGGATCAGTGGAGTTGAAATATGATCGAGGAAGACGATCACGGATCATCGAGTGATGCGTAATAATTGCAGTCAATTGCAGAATGAAAGGTGAAATTGGATGAATAACGTTACGTGATGGGAATTAACAAACTGTGACAACACCCGCATACTAATGCCACAGTGACGGGGTTTGACTCAGACAGTAGATGGCGCTAGAGGAGAGGACTGCGGAATGCAAAGAAAACATATTTTTATACAAGAGAACAAATTTAAAAAAATGGAAGTTTCAAACATAAACTTTGGATAAAGTCATCTTCAAAGTGAAACAAAGCATTTATCTTTCTGTCATTCCTTTGTTTGCAAAAGTGAGTATTTATTTTTATTTTATTTATTCATTTCGCAATTTTCATTTGATAGGGACTCCACATACACATACTGTATATATGTTCAGTATATATTTAAATATATTTATATATTTATGTGTGTGTGTGTGTTAACGAAATTATGATGTAGTTTTTATGTAAAATAATAATGATTTAATGTTCTTAGCGATGATTAGTCAGGTTTATTTTCCTTGTTATACCCTTTCGTTGACAGGGTGTATTTTTATGTATTTTTCCACCTCATCATGAGGGTTTTTGTTTGCTTTCCCCCTTTGAATTTAAGAAAATTATGGAACAAGATAAATATTATGATTTTTTTAATTTAGTAATTTAGCTTTCAGTCTATTTTTGGAATATAAACCTTTTATTTGGATGCTTTGTTTTTATAAAAACAGTTACGCATTAGCGAAGTGCTTTTTTTGGTGCAACTTCCCTGATCCACGATCATCAATGTCAAGGTAGTTTATTTTCAATATGTGTAACGATTTAAATAACTGTACTCGAGCCATGAAGGCCAATGGTGCTACAAAAACAAGAACAAATAAAAGTGAGAGAAAACAACAGTATATTAAGTAATAGGTATGTACAAATATAGAGATATTCTAAATGTAAAGCTATGAGGAAAAACGCTATCAAATAAAATATATTAAATTAGAAACAACACAATGCAATGTAAGTAAGTAAGTAAGTAAGTAATATTTATTTATATGGAAGTATGGAGTGCAAAACACAAAGATACACCAATAGTGCTGATATATATATATACACATACAGTATATATATATATATATATATATATAAGTATATATTAAGTAGCTCATTTAGCTTTGTTAATGGAATACTTGCTTTTTTCAAAATAAGTTAATAGATAAGTTAAATAAAGTTAATTGAAGAAATGTTTTTAATGACATGTTGGCTTTTGTTGTTCCTTCTTTCAAAGTGATTTTGAAGTAAATTAAAGATAATATAAGGAAAACATGCGTATTATCATATTTTATTTTTGATGTTATTAAACATTTTTATTTAGCTTATTTATCTTTTTTCATAGCATGTTGTTGTTGTTTTTTTAATTGAAGAAATGTTTAAACATGCCTATTATCGTATTTAACTTTTTATTTATTTATTATATACAGTTTTATTTGGCTTGTTTTGTTCTTTAAAAAAAATAATAATTTGAAGTAAATTGGAAAAAATGTTTAAACATGCCTATTATCGTATTTATTTATTTTTTATATATCTTATTAACTTTTTTTATGGCTGGTTTTGTTCCTTTTTTTCAAAATATTTTGAAGTAAATTGAAGAAATGTTTAAAAATGCCTATTATCGTATTTTATTTTTCAATTGAGCTTATTAACTTGTTTATGGCTTGTTTTGTTCCTTTTTTTTAAATAATTTGAAGTAAATTGAAAAAATATTTAAACATGCCTTTTGCAGTTGTTTTTTTTATTTATCTTATTAACTTTTTATGGCTTGTTTTGTTCCTTTTTTTAAATAATTTGAAGTAAATTGAAAAAATATTTAAACATGCCTTTTGCAGTTGTTTTTTTTATTTATCTTATTAACTTTTTATGGCTTGTTTTGTTCCTTTTTTTAAATAATTTGAAGTAAATTGAAAAAATATTTAAACTTGCCTTTTGCAGTTGTTTTTTTTATTTATCTTATTAACTTTTTATGGCTTGTTTTGTTCCTTTTTTTTCAAAATAATTTGAAGTAAATTGAAAAAATATTTAAACATGCCTATTACAGTTTTTTATTTTATTTATCTTATTAACTTTTTATGGCTTGTTTTGTTCCTTTTTTTCCAAAATAATTTGAAGTAAATTAAAGAAATGTGTAAACATGCCTATTATTGTATTTTTTTTTTTTTTTAATTTAATTTATCTTATCAACTTTTTTATGGCTTGTTTTGTTCTTTTTTTTAAATAATTTGAAGTAAATAGAAGAAATGTTAAAACATGCCTATTATTGTATTTTTTTTAAATTTATCTTATCAACTTTTTTATGGCTTGTTTTGTTCCTTTTTTTTAATAATTTGAAGTTGATTGAAGAAATGTTTAAACATACCTATTATTTTTATTTTATTATTATTTTATTTATCTTATTAACTTTTTTATGGCTTGTTTTGTTCCCATTTTTAAAAATAATTTGAAGTTAATTGAAGAAATGTTTAAACATGCCTATTATCGTATTTATTTATTTATCTTATTAAGTTTTTTTATGGATTTTTTTGTTCCTTTTTCTAAATAATTTGAAGTTAATTGAAGAGATACTTATATACTACAAAAAAATACTATTTTTTGTGGTTGGTTTGATGGCCCCTTACAACAATAACAGTATATCCCTCCTGAGGGATCAATAAAGTTTTACCTTACCTTACCTTACCTTATATAATGTGGCCCCTGAGGAAATGTAGTGATCTTTAGATCTCCAGCTTCCTGACAGCCTGAATAAAACTATTCAACATTTTTTAAGCAATGGACTGCATGTTTCTTTTCCCTTTTTTCTAATTTCTGCCTTTTG
Organism: Callionymus lyra; assembly: GCF_982586985.1. Taxonomy (NCBI): domain Eukaryota; kingdom Metazoa; phylum Chordata; class Actinopteri; order Syngnathiformes; family Callionymidae; genus Callionymus; species Callionymus lyra. The sequence goes on from NC_141831.1 coordinate 14,029,859, forward strand.
TTCCATCCACGCAGCCCACCTAAGGGAGGCCGCTGCACCAGCCCACATAAGCGCTGGTTACGCCCCTGCAGCCAGCAGCGCACGGGGCTCCTCCAGCGGATGCGTGTGTAGTGCATGTACATGTACATGGCCCTCTGCAGCTGCACCGGAGTGCGAGCGAGAATGTCTCTCTCACCGCGCAAGACAACCTGAAAACCACCTCGGAATCTGCTTTTTTTTTTTTCTCCACCACCTCCTTTTTTATTGTCTCTCCTTCATCCGAACAAAAAAACCATGACGCCTGGCGCGGCACCTTCTTGGACCCTCGCTGCTTTCGCCTTCCTTTTTCTATGGGGATCCGCGATCTCCATCACCCGCTACTCCATCCCGGAGGAGATGGAGGAAGGGTCCTTTGTCGCCAACCTGGCCACGGATCTGCGGCTGGACGTGCGCAGTATGGTGGAGAGACGCGCCAAGCTGGACGCCATCCACAGCAAGAACTACCTCGACATCAACAAAGAGACCGGGGAGCTCATCATCCGCGAGAAGATCGACCGCGAGAGCATCTGCGTGACCAAGACCACCTCGTGCTTCCTGAAGATGGACGTCATCCTGGAGAACCCCATCCGCATCTTCAACGTCGAGCTGGAGATCATGGACATCAACGACAACGCGCCGGTGTTCCGGAGGAAGACCATGCACCTGGACGTGTCCGAGGCGACCCCTCCCGGCGAGAGGTTCTCCCTGACCAACGCCGTGGACGCGGACGTGGGCGCGAACACCATCAAGACCTACTCCCTGAGCGAGAGCGAGTATTTTAACATCGACATCCAGACGGGCAGCGACGGGTCCAAGTACGTGGACCTGGTTCTGAGTGGGAAACTGGACCGGGAGGAGCATTCGATCCATAATCTGATCCTGACCGCTGAAGATGGAGGGGTCCCCCCTCGATCCGGCACCGCCAGCATCATCATCAACGTCCTGGACATCAACGACAACGCCCCCCTGTTCAGTCACCCGGTGTTCGAAGTCAAGGTACCCGAGAACACGGCCGCGGGGACCGTGGTCATGACCTTAAACGCCACCGATCTGGACCAGGGCGCCAACTCGCGGCTCGTCTACTCCTACACCCTCTACACGTCCGAGAAGACCCAGGAGCTCTTCTCGCTGGACCCGGACTCGGGCGAGATCAAGGTGAAGGGGGTCATCGACTTTGAGGAGAGCCGGGGTTTCGAGATGCACGTCCAGGCCCAGGACGGCGGCGCCAACCCGCTCTCGGGGCTGTGCAAAGTCATGGTCTCCGTCACGGACCTGAACGACAACTACCCGGAGGTGACCATCAAGTCCCTCAAGGGCGCCCTGTCGGAGGACGTGGCGGTCGGGACGCTGATCGCCGTGGTCACCGTTCACGACCGGGACTCCGGGCTCAACGGCGAGGTGGTGCTCACCCTGGATCAGCAGGAGACCCTACCTTTCCGCCTCGATAAGTCCACGGAGGGTTACTTCGAGCTGCTGGTCTCCAAGCCTCTCGACAGAGAGGTGATCAGCAGATACGACATCACTCTGCTGGTGCGAGACAAAGGCTCGCCGCCGTTGTACGAAAACGAGACCATCACCCTGGACATCCTGGACATCAACGACAACGCGCCGGCGTTCTCGAAGTCCTTCTACACGATCCACGTGGAGGAGAACAACGTTCCGGGAGCCCTGCTGACTTCCTTGAACGCCTTCGACCCGGATCTCAACGAGAACCAGTACCTGGTCTACTTCATCATGGAGAAGGAGATCGTGAACACGTCCATGTCGATGTTGTTCTCCATCAACCCGGAGAACGGCGGCCTCTACGCTCTGAAGACCTTCGACTACGAGAGGGAGCGGGAGTTCCTCTTCCACATCGAGGCCAGGGACTCCGGCGTCCCGACGCTGAGCAGCAACGTGACCGTTCGGATCATCATCGTGGACCAGAACGATAACACCCCTCTCATCGTGTCGCCCTGGCGTGCCCAAGGGTCCGTGGTGGAGCAGGTGATACCCAGGTCCACCGATAAGGGGCATCTGGTCACCAAGGTGATCGCCATCGACGCCGACTCCGAGCAGAACGCGAGGGTCACCTATCAGCTCTTGCAGATCACGGACTCCAGCCTCTTCAGCCTGGACCAGTACAACGGCGAAATCCGGACCACGAGGATGTTCAGCTACCGAGATCCGCGCCACCAGCGCCTGGTCATCGTGGCCAAAGACAACGGCGACCCGGCTCTCTCCGCCACCGTCACCATCAAGATCTCCACGGTGGAGAACTCCCTGTCCTTCTCCGAGACCACGGAGCTGCCACTGGCCTACGACATGTTCACGGACCTCAACCTGTACCTGGTGATCGGTTTGGGCGCCGTGTCGTTCCTGCTGCTCATCACCATCCTGGTCATCATCGTGCTGAAGTGCCAGAAGCCCAAACCGAAGGCCCTGAAGATGCCGCCGCCCAACAGGAACAGCGTGATCAGCAGGAACAGCATGATCAGCCAGAGGAGCTCCACCATCGCAGATTCCACGCTGATCTCCAGCGACGCCTACTGGTACAGCCTCTTCCTGGCGGAGACCAGGAAGGGCAAAGTCGTGGTGAGACAGCCCATCATTCCCAAGGGGGCCGGCTATTTTGTCTCCAGTATACCCAGGAGCATAGGACCGAGCGAGACCACGGGGTCCAGAGCGTCCACTTTGGAGGTACGTAATGGATTGTGAAGTTGGGATATGAGTAGAAGACTGGCACAAAGTTGTGTTTCTGGATGACAAGGGGGTCGATATGTACTCAAAACTTGATATAATAGGGTTCATTTAAGCAGCATCTGTCTTTGTGTTGAATTATTGTCTAGATAAATTGAAAAAAAGTGTACTATGCCATCAATTAAATAGTTTACTATTTAATTTTCTATACATTTCATTTAAAAATATAATATAAAAGCACTTTATATTCCAAATATAAACATAAATTCCTTTGATAACTACTATCAATTTCATTTTGTGTTTATATTGAATTATTAATTTCAACAAAAACACTAACATTACATGTGTTACATTGGCACCGGTGTTTTTGTGTTGAATTAATGTCTAGAAAAATAAAATAAAAATGTATTATGCCATAAATTAAATAGTTTACAATTTCATTTTCCAAACATTCCATCTAAAAATATAATATAAAAGCACTTTATATTAGAAATATAAACAGAAATTCCTTTGATAACTAACAATTTCATTTTGTGTTTATGTCAAATTATTTAAAACACCAACATTACATGTGTTTATTTTTCTCTTAAAGAGTTAGTTCAGTGGCACCAATGTTTTTGTGTTGAATAAATGTTGCAGAAATAGATTCAAAGGTTTTCTCAAAATTCAATTTTTCATTAAATAAGCAAAAATGTCGACAACATTTTGACCAGACTTTGACTTGATGACTCAACATATGACATGATAATGATAGCTGGTGACATTATTTCTTTCCTTTTAGTTATTTGTGTTATTTCCTTTGATTTATGCTCTTTATATTTGCACTTTGTTACCTTAGATTCGATTAAATAGACTTTATTACTCAAAGGAAAAAACTAAATGAAAAGGAGACATTGTTAAGTAGTTCCAGCGATTGCAAAGGTAATCTCTTTGCACTTTGCTCTTTTCATTTGAACTTTGTTCTTGTTCTTGCTTTTCATGAAACTTGCTGTACCTTGTTCAAGTCTGCGGTGAATTAGAAACCTAATTTCCCAAAGGAGATCTCCAAAAGGGATTAAGAAAGTCTTATATAATCTTATTATAAGTATTATGCGTATACAGGAAGTTGTTGAGAAATACAGTATAAACGTATTTTCCAAACATACAGTATTTTCAATGCGGTCAAACCCAATGACACAAAAGGTCATAGTTTGTTTTTAAATAATGTTTTTATATTTAATTATTTAGTTCATAACTATAATTTGCTTGTTGCTTTCAAAGTAACGGTAACTGTGCAAACGTCAGTTTAAAGTTGGATACTATGAGTAAAACAAACAAAAACAAACAAGAACAATAAATGAAATAAACAAATAAAACAAACGAGGATGAAGTAGTACAGATAGCAATCGCATACTCAAAGCTATAGCACTTTAAAACAGCAGTTGGGACACAGTACTGTACAAGAACATAACATATAGCACTAGATAAAACAGTTAAACAATATAATAATAAAATTGAAAAACAATTAAAAGAAATGTGTATAATAATAGAAAAATGACATGATTTTAGAAGAGCTTATGAAATAAATACTAGGGGGGGGAGATGGGGGTTATTGAGGCATAGTGTGATTTAAAATTAAAATAAAGTCAAATGATCTATTACAAAGTGTGTGTTTAATCAAAACACTACCAACAATAATAAACTATGACAATTCCGCTCTTTACCAACTGTTGCAACTGAAGTAATGAGTATCCAACCTGTTAAAATCGCATTATGGTTTTTCGACTAAGCATTTAATTTTTAACGTGGCACTGTAGATAAAAAATAAAGTTAGTTCTCTCGTGATTATAACGTAAAAACTGTAAAGATGCAACCGCTCAAGCTGAGATGAGATAAGTGATGTTAATAATGATGTTAAAAAAAACTTCTAATAGGAATAAAATGTACGTTTAAAGAAAGGAATTTGGTGGAAGTTGGACCCGCAACTTTGACTTGTCAAATATTTTGGCCGCTTGTTTACTCAGGTTTGACAGGAAATCTTGACAAGGAAGGAGGAACATTTGGTTAAATCCTGATGTTGTTCTGATCAGAACGTTTTGTTTCCCTCTTAAACTGCAGATTAAGCTACTTTTCTTCTTTTTTTTGGCTAGTATGAGAGAACATTTTGTAAAACTACTGCCACCTGCTGTTTGATCTGACACCTAAAATACTAAAAAAAATATATATATATATATATATAAACTATTGTGTATGTGTTTGTGTAAATGTTGGATAAATAGACTCAGGTTTTCTCAAAATATACAGCATATAAGCAAAAATGCTGATAAATTAACACAACATTTTGACTTATAACTTGATGAAACACCTCTGCTTGAGTCCGAACAAGTTAAAATGTAATATTTACTACATAAAAAATATGTTTTAATGATAGCTGGTGACATTTTAGGTATTTGTGTTATTTTATCTGATTTATGCTCTTTATATTTGCACTTTTTTATCTTAGATTAGACTTCGGGAAATTGGGTTTCCAGTAGACAGCAGACAATAGTTTCATAAAAACAAGAAAATCCTTGTTACTACACTATCACAACTCCAGAGTCAAGTACTGGACAATACTACACAATTATACTTGTTACTACACTATCACAGCACCAGAGTCTGGTACCTGACAATACTAAAATATAAACTTGTTACTACACTATCACAACACCAGAGTCAAGTAATGGACAATACTACACATATATACTTGTTACTACACTATCACAACACCAGAGTCAAGTACTGGACAATACTACACATATATACTTGTTACTACACTACCACAACACCAGACTCAAGTACTGGACAATACTACACAATTATACTTGTTACTACACTATCACAACACTAGAGTCAAGTACTGGACAATACTACACATATATACTTGTTACTACACTATCACAGCACCAGAGTCAAGTACCTGACAATACTAAAATATATACTTGTTACTATACTATCACAGCACCAGAGTCAAGTACTGGACAATACTACACATATATACTTGTTACTACACTATCACAGGACCAGATTCAAGTACTGGACAATACTACACATATATACTCGTTACTACACTATCACAGCACCAGAGTCAAGTACTGGACAATACTACACATATATACTTGTTACTACACTATCACAACACTAGAGTCAAGTACTGGACAATACTACACATATATACTTGTTACTACACTATCACAGCACCAGAGTCAAGTACCTGACAATACTAAAATATATACTTGTTACTACACTATCACAACACCAGAGTCAGGTACTGGACAATACTACACATATATACTTGTTACTACACTATCACAGAACCAGAGTCAAGTACCTGACAATACTAAAATATTTACTTGTTACTACACTATCACAACACCAGAGTCAAGAACTGGACAATACTACACGTATATACTTGTTACTACACTATCACAACACCAGACTCAGGTACTGGACAATACTACACATATATACTTGTTACTACACTATCACAGGACCAGAGTCAAGTACCTGACAATACTAAAATATTTACTTGTTACTAGACTATCACAACACCAGAGTCAAGTACTGGACAATACTACACATATATACTTGTTACTACACTATCACAGCACCAGAGTCAAGTACCTGACAATACTGAAATATATACTTGTTACTACACTGTCACAACACCAGAGTCAAGTACCTGACAATACTAAAATATTTACTTGTTACTACACTATCACAGAACCAGAGTCAAGTACCTGACAATACTAAAATATATACTTGTTACTACACTATCACAACACCAGAGTCAAGTACTGGACAATACTACACATATATACTCGTTACTACACTATCACAGCACCAGAGTCAAGTACCTGACAATACTACACATATATACTTGTTACTACACTATCACAACACCAGAGTCAAGTACTGGACAATACTACACATATATACTTGTTACTACACTATCACAACACTAGAGTCAAGTACTGGACAATACTACACATATATACTTGTTACTACACTATCACAACACTAGAGTCAAGTACTGGACAATACTACACATATATACTCGTTACTACACTATCACAGCACCAGAGTCAAGTACCTGACAATACTAAAATATATACTTGTTACTACACTATCACAACACCAGAGTCAAGTACTGGACAATACTAAAATATATACTTGTTACTACACTATCACAACACTAGAGTCAAGTACTGGACAATACTACACATATATACTTGTTACTACACTATCACAGTACCAGAGTCAAGTACCTGACAATACTAAAATATATACTTGTTACTATACTATCACAGCACCAGAGTCAAGTACTGGACAATACTACACATATATACTTGTTACTACACTATCACAGCACCAGATTCAAGTACCTGACAATACTAAAATATTTACTTGTTACTACACTATCACAACACCAGAGTCAAGTACTGGACAATACTACACATATACTTGTTACTACACTATCACAACACCAGAGTCAAATACTCCACAATACAAAGTACAAATAAAAAGATTAACATAGATCAAAGGAAGTAAGAAAAAGAAAAGGATACATTGTTAAGTTGTTTCAGCTATTGCAAATGTTATCTCTTTGTTCTTTGCCCTTTGTTCTTGTTTTTGCTTTTTATGAAACTTCGACTTGCTGTAAATATGTTTTAATGAAGGCTGGTGAAAACTTTTTGGTGATTTTTTAGAAAAGATACTGGTGTTTTAAAGCAAAAAAGTCCATCTTAACTCACACAAAAAATTGGAGTCATTTATTTAAACAAACTAATCATAAGTTTGACACCCAAGTTAAAAATGTACGGCCATATGGGCTTTAAATAGTTTATTTGTTCTGCTGAGTGACACAAAAGAGGTAAAAAAAAAAAGAAAAAAGACATTCTCTAGCGTCTGTTTGTAATCACGTTGCATAATTAGGGCAAGCAAACACCCCCCCGATCCCTCCTCCCCGCATCCAGACTCGGTAACTAAAAATGTGCCACTGTTCGATGTCTAATGTAGAATGTAGGTCATTTATAGCAGATGCATAAAACACAATCTGAGCGCAGGCAGTGGGTGAGCCGAGCGGGGGAGAGCGAGGGGGAGACGACTTCAAAGAGACTCAGACATGGAGGGGATTCTCTTCAAGGACGAGATGTGCTGCTGTGCTAAATGTGATGCTTAAAGCAGGGAAGCAGGTGTTGAAAAAAACAAAAGGAAAAATATCAGGAAACTTTATTTTAAAGCAGATGTTTGTGTGCAGCTGAGAGTCTTGCACGGCTGTACCTCATTTATTTACATTTTTTGTTGTTGCATAAAAGACATTTTCACTTAATATTCCCAAACTAAATATACAAATAAAGCGTTACAGTTTTATGATTGATTGTTGAAGTTTAATTCGTTGAATTCCTTCTTTGACCAGGAAGTTAGGATGAGGAATCAACAGGAACCTTCATCTCGTTTTCCAAACAAATTGACGAAATGAGAAAAACAGCAAATGTACTAGGTTGCAGTTACACTAGTCTGACACCATGGGGCGCCAAAGACACCATTTAAAAAATGATGGATAGGGCCTTTAAAGCAGACCTTGATAAAGTGTACCACTTTTTTAAAATGACTTATTTTTTATTTGTAGTTTTTCTGTGTTATTCTTTCTAGAAATAATCCATAAAAGCATGCATATTATCATAGATCATATTTTATTAGTTTTTCCCCCCTATTTTATATTATTGTTGTACAGTTTACATTCATTTTTAGAAAAAAATAACTCCTGGATACATTTTTTGGGGGGGTTTTCTCAGCAATATATATTGATTTATTTTTTCTTTTCTTTGTAATAAATGTGTTTTCACTTTAATTTATCTTCTATTTTCAGTTTGTTGCAGTATTATTTTTTCTTTTCTCCATTTCTAGGATCGTTTCTTCCACCCGTTTTTTTTTTGGTGGTTCTTGCAGGAAGTTACAAGTAACAATGATACACCTGAAAACTCTAAGAAAGTTAAAGCATAACGAAGAAAAACAAATACCTCCAAAACTGGGAAATATACTCTGAAAACCTGACATTATACATATACATTTTATTTTACACATATCCAAAAAATGTAGCTTATTTGGCTAGGCTATAAATTGTCACGTCATAATGATTTTTTGTATTTATTTTGGTTTTTCAGGCTTTGTTCATTTTTGTTTGGTTTGTTGGCCCTTTACGACAGTCAGAGTATTTTATGTGGCCCTTGAGGAAGTGTTATTTCTGTCAATTGTCAATATTTAGCTAAATACCAAATGGCCAAACAACACAAATTACAAAAAAAGTGTCAAAACGTTCCTTAATATAGATTGTAATATACCATTTTTGCCAAAAAATGGCCATACACACCATGTATCAACAATGATCAGGCCGTTGAGCATTCACGTGTGCGAGTGAGATTCCCATGTGTGCAAAATGAACTTGTCTTTTTCTTTTGTTCTTAAGTACTCAAAATGAAAGGAAGTCCATTCTACAACTGGAGGTATGCTGGTTGCTATCCACGCCACTATATTTTCCTTTACACACACTTTCTAGCAGATTTTTTGATTTATTATTTCATTCGCTTTTGGCTCAAAATGTCATTGTCACTAATGCAGCAAAATCGCTTTGATAAAAAAAAAAAACAGATTAAGTTGAGTAAATGCGGCTCGAGCTGAATCTGAAACAATGCCATTCTGAGCTGGAAAATTTCAAAAAGTCAACAGAGCTGAGATTAGAACGCAATTGGCTGCCAATCAGAACTCTGGATTGCTCGGCACAGAATCACCGGTTCAAAATGTTCTTTTTGGATGTTTTTTTTCCCCGCTCCTATTATAGCCCTGAAAAAATGGCTAAAACAAATTTGCCTGCTCGTGCATGATCCTGAAAATCGCACCCGATTCCTTTTCGACGATTCCAAAATTAACGTCAAAAGCCCGATGAAAGTCAGTTGAGAGTAAAAAGACGAACGACGGTGGCAGTAACCAGTCACGATCCACTGTTGCATGAGTGAGGCTTTCGCTTCTGTATCACGACCAGGTGAGGTGCTGACGAAGCTTCGCGAAGCAGTGTCACGTTGTTTAAGAGGCCAGTAGGTGGCGCCACCAGTTGAGGTTTCATTGGAAAAAACGTGTTTCAAAACAAAGGAAAAAAAAAATAGTGCAGAGACCGCCATCTAGTGGATTCTGACGATAATGACACTGCTTCATGAAGCTTCGTCACACCATCATAACCAAGTTTTATTTTTAGTTGTGTCTAATTCTGTCTTTTTGTCTCCCACAGCTCCCCAGAAGAGAACTGCCATGAAAAGACTCATGAAGAAGAATCTCTCTCTTCGGCTGACATTCTTCCCTGTGACTCATAGAGGAAAAAAACGCCCACTCAGCACCTCTGCTCCAGCGGTTTGATCTCTCCTGCCTCTCAAACAAAAAAAAACTTTAAAAAAAACAACCTGAACCGGCATCATTAACCTCAGATTTCTACTTCCTTCTAAGCATGCATCTGCATGATTCAAACGACATGTAAGAAAAACATCGGGACATTGAACTGTAACCATTAGTGGCCGGATTCAAACTAAAGCCCACGAAACACTGTGCGATTTTTTTTTCGACCCTCCAAAAAATACGACCTAAAAAATATATATATATATTTATTAAAATAAAATTCCGATGCCAAACTATCCCCCCATCAGGTCAAACAACGGTGCTAGTCGGTTTATTCTTATCAAGATGTACGAACTGACTGTTAATCTCCTGGAATAACTGCTAAAATTGCACAGTGTGTCTCAGGCTTTAAAGGAGAAAAAAAAAAAAAACCTCATAGTGCTTCGATAAAAACTGCTCAACACGATTTTTTTATTTTGATACGTAACACGCCTATCGACGGACATGAATCAGGGTAACTCTTTTCCATCTTTTCCATCCATCTGCAGAATTGTAGCCGGTCATGTGAGTCGTTTGGACTTTTGCTCTGTGATTGTTATTTTTGGCTTTTTTTAAGGGGGATTTTCGACGATTTATGACAATGTCCGACATCCCTGCCGTGATACGAGTCTCGCCGTTGAGAGAGACTCACACTGGCTGCGTTTACAGGGAAATTAGGATTAAAATAAGCAAATATTTGACATGTAAAGTGGATAAATATATGAATAAATCGGTCTGAAAAATCTTAAATAGGTCACTGGGAAAACGATTGTCACGGCAAATCTGTCGAATCAATTTTTTATTGACTGGAATGTTCCCAATTACAGATTCAATCCCAAAGAGCTTTTTTGGATCAAGTTGAAGTGATTTTTTTTTTTTAAACATATTTTTCCAAAGCACTTGTCGGTGAAAACTATGGCGTTTTATTCGTGCCTATTTGTTTTTTGTGCAGTTAGGAATGTTGAGAACCTGAGAATACGTTTTTTTTATGTAATTTTTTACCTCAGCAAAAAATAAAGTGGTTTCAACAAACGAAAATCTCTTTTTTACGTTCAATAAATCTCACTTTGCGCACGCTTTGCTCAACCTTCCTGTGCAAAGTGAGATTTATTGAACATAAAAGTGATTTTTGTTTGTTGAAACCACTTTATTTTTTGCTGGAGTAAAAATTAAAGGCAAACTGTCACTTATGTGGACGCAAAAATGTTCAAAATTTCCAATAGGCACAAATAAACGCCATAGAAAACCACCTTTTTATCCACATTAATAGTGTATGTATCTAATATATGAACAAATACTATATAAAGATGATTCCTTATAATAAAAAAAAACGTAAAAAGGCTTAAAAAATACAACTATTTGCACTATTAAAATGATTTATCGTGAATATATTAGTAATATTAACCATGTGAACGCAGCCAATGTTTATCAGCGTTTTTTTCTTTTTCAACTAAACGAATGTGTGGAGACTTAAAAAAACAACAACAAGAGAATGAAAGAAATAGCTGTAAAATGTAATTTCTTTTTTTGAGATTGTAACACTAGATTTAAAAAAAAAAATGGTGTCTGTAGTTGCGGGGGTGTCGCTCCACACCCCCCCCCGAGGCAGGGGGTGAAGGGGGGAGGAGAGGAAAAAAAAAAAGAAAAAAAAAGACCACTGCAGTAAGATATTGCTGTGTCATGTCTCGCACCGGGCAAAGTTGAGATCGGGGTCAGACAGAAGGCAGGGGGGTGACGAGTGCCCCCTCGATCAAATATTTACTCCGGGCGTCGCACACTCAGAGTCGAGGAAACTTACCACGAAATTATTAAGAAAACCTGCAATAAAAAAAAATCCAATTTGGGCTTATGAACAACACAAAAATATATTTATATTAATAAGATGTTTATAGAAACGAAATAAGCAACTTCAAAATGTACTTCAAGGAAAGGTACCGTGTTGTTTTTTCCGACCTTTTTTTTTTTACAGGTATTTAGTGTATTAACTTTCATGCTGCTTTTGTGAGCTTCTTCAAGGGACTTTTGTGTTACGTAGTGTAGTTTTAGTGATGTTTCAGTCAGTAGTGTATATAATTGGAATTTTAGTCTTTTAAAATGACATCAGGAGGTAGTTTTCGGGATACACATCTTCATGTCCAGGCTCATGATACCTTACGGTGTATTAGGATAAGTATTTATAACTATAGTTATGTATTCAAATACTGCTGCTGAGCCCAAAGACGATGTGTTTTAGCAGTATTTTAAAATATGCACTGATTTTGTGTGATGCAGCGCTTTCTTCACCCCCAGACGATTGTTTCTGTCATTAATTACTACAACTTATGAAAAAATGATCTTAAATGATACAGAAGCATTTTATTCACTTGAAATTAAAAAAAAACTTCTTGGGGAATACATTTTTTGGTGTAACTATGAGTAATATTGTAAAAATCTTTTTGGTAATTATTTCTGGTTTTATAACTTGTCAATCAAATTGAAGTATGTAATGATATTATCACGTTATTTGTAATACTAATCATGTTATTTTAAGATATTATCACGTTATTTTGTAACACTAATAATGTTATTTTATGATTGTATCACTTTATTTTATGATATGATCATTTTATATTAGTACATTATCACATTAAATCATGATATTATCACGTTATTTTATGATATTATGTTATTTTATGATATTATGTTATTTTATGAAATTATCATGTTATTTTATGATATTATCATGTTATTTTATGATATTATTGCATCATTTAATGATAATATCGCAACATTTAATGATAATATTGCGCTATTTTATGATATTATCACTTTATTTTATGATATTATCATGTTATTTTATGAAACTTATCATCTTATTTTATGATATTATCATGTTATTTTATGATATTATCATGTTATTTTAGGATATTATCGCATCATTTTATGATATTATCGCATTATTTTATGATATCATGTTATTTTAGGATATTATCATGTTATTTTATGATATTATCACTTTATTTATGATATTATCGTGTTATTTTATGATATTATAACTTTATTTCACTTAAGTACACTATATCTGTACAGTTGTCAAGGAGTCCCTGAAGAATACAGTTTATTCAATATTTGTTGAATATATTGGAACGTGATATCATCATGAAATAACAAGACAACAACACAAAATAATGTGAAAATATCACTAGACAACATGAACAAACAAGTTGGAAAAATAACTATATAGAAATAGATAAAAGAAAAAACTTAAATACTTCAACCAACTAAAAATGAAAAAATAAATGAAAGTAAAAACATAATTAATTACAAAAATAAATCAAAATATTACTGAGAAAAAATAATTTCCCCAATAGTTGTTTTTTATTCTTCAAATGAATGCAAACTGTAAAACAAATTTATAATATAGGGAACAACACTAAATAACAAAAAATATCGAACTTTTAATTCATGTCTCCTTTTTTTCAGGGGGGGAGGGGTAACCAAAACAAGACGTAACATGCAAGAAGAGTCAAGAAAACCTTCTCAATTGTCTCTCACTTAACCAGTGTCGCTCATACTCCTGAAAATACAAAGCGAAAAGTGTACATTTCTCCAATGAAAATTCCTAACGTCTATGCTAAAGGGATGATTAAAATTGCACATGGGATGAGCTTCTTGCGTGCCTTCTGCATCGTAAAAAAAACCTATTGGTGGTGATGTGCTGACGAAGCTTCGCGAAACAGTGTCATGTTGTTTAGAGGTCAGTAGGTGGCGCCACTAGTTTAAAAAGGATCTGATGTTGGGATAGTTGGGAATAAATAAAGGGAAATAGTCCCATCTAGTGTGCGATGAAAGTAATGACACTGCTTCGTGAAGCTTCATCCGCGACTTCACTACTTATTTGTGACTTTTGATAGTTAAGAAATCTACCCCTACAGGGACAAACACCTTGCTCAACGGAGGAGGGGAAAAAAAAAAAAGGGGGCTTGACCTTTTTTTTTTTTTGTTCTATTCAGGATCAGTAGGTGTGTTTACTGTACATTTAAAAAAAAGAAAAAATGCTTTATACTTTGTGTTTTTATACCGTGGACTTTTTTGATAGATTCACACTGTTCCATTCACTGTGATTGGATCGCAGGAGGTGCTTCTAATCCTCTGTCATTTCTCATCTGTGTGTTCCGCTCAGTTCTTCTTCCACTAATTTGCCCGTCAAGATTGTACAGCGTGCATTGAGAGTGGCATCAATAGTAATCCAGCTTCATCCCACTTAGTGGATCAGAGACAGTTTGGGGAGAGAATGGCCTCGCTTTCTTTTTTCTTTTCTTTTTTTTTTTTTTTTAGGTCTCGTTAATTGTCTGGTTTTTTGATGTTGCTTATTTGGCTTTAATGTTCTGCCTGATCATTGCTACTTTGAATAAAGCTTTTTAAAAAGTCCGCCGCGTCTCTTAATGATTCTTATCCGAAACGACTTTTTTTTTTTTTTTTGTTATTGAAAATCACTTTCACTGAAAAAAATTCTGTTTCATTCACTGGATCTGACCCAGTTTCTCGGGGTAAAATGTTCGATGCTAATTCTTGAAAATTGAATAGTAAATGGAGGGCGATGTGAGTCGGTTTAGATTTTGCAAGGGGGAAGTAAAAGCTTTGTCAAGATGACTGGAAGAATGGGAATCTTTTTTCTTTTTTTTTTCGCTTTCTGACTGAAGCCACACACAAGCCTGCCAGTCATCAAAGGAGCTGATAAGTGAGCGTTAAACGCGTTAATGTTTCATGATAAGAGGCACTTCCTGTCATGATTAGTAGAAACTAAAGTGCTCTATTTTTCAAACAAGGGATTGTTCACTGTAGTGTTTGTTGTTTAAATACATTTGAAATAAACGTCGCTGTATTTGCTGTAACACAAATGCTGGTTTCAATTATGGTTATTACACATCAATTTCCTTTCTTAATAAGATTTTTAACATTTAAATGCATTACTTAAACATCAGTATTAGTGTCTGATGTGTAAAAAGATACAATGTGTGGCTATTTGTGTATATTTTATTCCTTCTGGTTGTGTCTGTCTTCCAATCTGTTATCTATTAAAGCTTATTGTAAGTAAGTAAGTAATATTTGTATAGTGCTTTTATAGACCAGGGTCACAATTGTGTACATTTAATGACTATTAGTGTGCAAATGGACTGAATATTGCATTTTAAACCGTGGGATATTATTGTATTAAACAGATCTTAACTTGTTTGGGTCTATGGTAAGCTAAGAGCTGCCAGCAGGGTAAAAACATTTAGTTATTTTGTGATTCGTGATTGAAGTTATTCCAAGATATTATCGCATTAATCTGTGATTTTTATCACGTTGAGTCATGATATTATCATGTTATTATCACGATTATTATTGCTATATTTTTTTATATTATCACCTTATTTCAGGTTATAATCACTTTATTATCATGTATAATGTCATTTCATGATATTATCACGTTATTTTGGGATTGATTGGGATTGAAATAACATATATCATGAAATAACGTGACAATATCATGAAATAATGTACAATTATCATGAAATAATGTGAGATTATCATGAAATAATGGACATTATCATGAAATAATAATGTCCATTATCATGGACATTATCATGAAATAATGTGACAATATTATGAAATAATGTGACAATATCATGTAATAACGTGACAATATCATGAAATAATGGAGATTATCATGAAATAAAGTGACAATATCATGGAATAATGTGACAATATTATGAAATAATGTGACAATATCATGGAATAATGTGACAATATTATGAAATAATGTGAAAATATCATGTAATAACGTGACAAAATCATGAAATAATGTGACAATATCACGAAATAATGTGACAATATTATGAAATAATATGACAATATCATGGAATAATGTGACAATATCAGGAAATAATGTGACAATATTATGAAATAATATGACAATATCATGGAATAATGTGACAATATCATGAAATAATGTGAAAATATCATGTAATAACGTGACAAAATCATGAAATAATGTGACAATATCATGAAATAATGTGACAATATTATGAAATAATATGACAATATCATGGAATAATGTGACAATATCATGAAATAACATGAAAATATCATGAAATAATGTGACAATATTATGAAATAATGTGAAAATATCATGTAATAACGTGACAAAATCATGAAATAATGTGACAATATCATGAAATAACGTGACAATATCATAGAATAATGTAACAATATAATGAAATACTACCTAACCTAACCAATGGATATTATCATGAAGTTATCTGACAATAATATAAAATATTGTGACAATATCGTGAAATAATGTGACAATATCGTGAAATAATGTGACAATGTCATGAAATAATGGACATTATTATGAAATAACATGACAATATAATTAAATAATGTGACAATATAACTAAATAATGGACATTATCATTAAATAACCTGACAACATAATATAATAAAGTCAAAATATGTAAAGTAAATAAAGTATGTAAGTCAGTATCACGTTATTGATCCAATTTTTTTTTACACTGCTGGCAACCTTTCGCTTTCGCAGATCTATGCACTTTTGAGGCTCTCCTAAGAATCCCGTCAAGACGTACAAACAATCTTCCATCATGTTAGTGGAAGCGATGCAAAGCAAAGAAGGTATTGATCGAAGGAGACTAAAAGCAAATCAAGCGTGAGCGGCGATCAGCACTGGTGCTGCCCGTGGTGCTGAAACGAGCTCAGCAGCCCAGTTGGAATAAAACAGGTCAGGGACAGTGGATCTTTAAATAGCCACTGACATCTCAGTTGTACATCACACGCAACTCTATAGGGTAGATTTCTCCTTCATCAGCACCAGGTGTTCAGATATTACCACTAAGTTTTTTTTTTTTAATAAATAAAAGGAACCACAGAAAGTACACACAGTGACTTACAGCAAGAACTCATTCCAGGGGAAATAAATGTTATGATGTGATGGTCGTCGTAGCTTATTTATACCTTCTCATAAAGTGTCTTGATCTGTATCTTTAATGAGTACCACAGTTACTAATCACTCTCGATCGAGTATATTACATTTTAATGCTTGAATAATGCATTATTTTGCCAGGTCTGTAAAAATATATAAGATGTAAGTCCTGAGGTAGAATGAGTGGCTATCATGTAATAACAAATAACATACGATTTTATTTTGGAATAAACGTTTTAAATGAGAATCAACAAATAAGGTAAGGTAAAACTTTATTGAATCAACAAATACATTGTTTTGTGTAATGACTGTCATACTATTGTACAGTGTTGACACTTAAGTCTTTAAGTTCCTCTTTAACACATGTTCCCATCACGAGATTTCAATTGAAAATTTAAACAACATTGATTTGGAAAATTCATATTATGACCTGTAGATATGCCAGCGTTTAAGATAAGATAAGAAAGTGATTGTACACATTTTCAACAGGAGTTAATAAACATTTAAAGTAGAATAAAAGTGTCTTGAAACTGAAATAAGTTTCACTAGTAATAATGACCCGTCTAGTCCAAATTAATCATCACTTAAGTAAGTGGTAGATATTTGTAAAGCGCCTTTCTAGACCAGGGTCACAAACCACTATAACAATCAAAAACAATACACTGTTAAATACTCTAAAAGGTCAAGACAACATAAGACAAACACAGGAGTCCCAGAACATTAGGAAAAGGCTGCACAAATAAAAAGGTCTTAAGTTTCTTGAATTATAAGACTTGTTATAAGTTGACGTACTAGATTATAAACTGTCTTCTGTGACTCCTAAGCAAGAAAGTTGCTGGTCCAGTTTTAAGTCTAGTCACTCACATTTCCTCCCACAATCCAACAACACATATTTGTTCCCTCCCGTGACCTTCATTATGAACCAAGTGGTAGAAAAATGAACGAATAATATCACATTTCCCTTGACTTGCAGCAAGACAATTTAGAAAAGACACACATGCGTGAAGAACTTAATGAGTTATTCCAAGCCTTGAGTACTTTAAACAGCACTTAAACTGGATTATTTTCAGGATTGACCCACATTTTTTTTTTCCAGACGCCTCCTCTGTAAAGGTGTCAATGATCCATCCATACTAGAACGTTTGTCAGTGGGGAAAAAAGTGGATGCATTCAAATGATTCTTTGGCATTTTTTGTCCATTTAAAAAAAATAATAATTTAAGAATATTTTTCTGTTCAATGCCTTCTTTCACTTCTACGTCTTGTACGATAATCAAAAATGTATAGCTCGGGCTGTTTTGAGTCGTCACAAAATGGGTCATGAAAATGTTTCTGTTTTTCTGTTTCATCTCATGAAAGCCACAAAAGTCAATTATTAATGTACTTTTCTTGGGTCAGAGGATACATTGAACTGTAACAGCTACTATATGAGGTTATATTAAGTCTAATTAAATCATAAATATTAGTTGTAGATTATCGAATTTCTACGTCAAATATATATATCAGTCCAACCAAACAACAAGATGAGGAAAAGAGCATTTGTGGTGAAGATAAAGCATGTGGTGGATAAGGAAGCTTCTGGGAAGCAGCTTCCTCCTGCTGAGGGATTACACATCCTCACAGCGCCTCCGTGAGACTTTAACATCACACGCAAGAACTCACACCAAAGTGCGTTCATGGCTCTTTCCAGATCAGCTGACCATCGGTGGTTGTTCAACATTTCTAATTAAGCATCAGATAAGATGCTCCAGTTCGTCTTGTCGGACACACCTTCACCACGACGATCCTCCGAGGATTAGTTGAGAGATTTTTCAGAGTCAATTGGAAGCAGCTTAATCATATTTTTTGGCCAGATTATGTGGATTTTGCTGAGTCGTGTTTCAACAAACTTTCATATCTTCTTTATGACTACAAGAAGGATATTTTATGATTTTTATAACTGAGACTTAGTACAGTTCTCATCTCTTAGGGAAGGTTTTAGGTGGAGGGCGACTCCATCAGGGTCAAAGAAAAGAGGTACAGCGGGCCAGAACCCCACATGAACATTAAAATACGTCTAATTTTGATTAAATCTAAACCATATGTTTTACATAATGTATTGTTCCAGAATTTCATCTCATTTCAGGAAGGCAGATGACTCATTTGACCTTTGACATTTAGGCAAGTAGGTAAGTAAGTAAGTAATAGTTATTTGTAAAGCGCCTTTCAAGACCAGGGCCATTAAGCACTATAGCAATCAAAAACAATACACAGTGAAAATATATACTTTAAAAGGCCCAGACATATAGAGACAAACACAGGAGTCCCATAAAATCAAAGAAAAGCCTGCACAAAACTAGAATGTCTTAAGATGTTTCTTGAAGGAGTCAGTAGACTCCATCAAACGCAGAGGGAGAGGAAGATAGTCAAGTTTTCAGGAAGCGTCAGTAGATTCTGATCCACAGACCTCAGAGCCCGAGGCTGGGGTGTAAGTCTGGAACAGATCACTGATGTAAGTAAGAAAGTAAGTAATTTATATCTATATAGAGCTTTTCTAGACCAGAGTCACAAAGCGCTTAAACAATAAAGAAAAAATACTAAAAAGATCAAGATAACACAGAGAAAAACACAGGTGTCCCAGAAAATCCTACACGAATAAGAAGGTCTTAAGATGTTTCAGTAGACTCCATCAAGCGCAAAGAGAGAGGAAGATCATTCCAAAGTCTGACAATGAATAGCTCTGAAGTAAGAACGAGAATTTTTAAATTGAACCTGAAAGAAACTGGCAGCCAATGCAATGAGTTTTAAGGATCGGGGAAATGTGAGTTCTTCTACTAGAGCGGCTCAGAATTCTCGCTGCAGAGTTTTGTATAAATTTTAGGCGAGACAGATCCTTCTTGTTTAGACATGAAAATAAACTGTTAAAATAGTCTAAACGAGAAAACACAAACACATAAGCTCTAAATATTGTGAAGATGTAGAAACTTTTGCACACCAACAAATAGGTCAGATTTTAATACAATATATACTATATTTAATACATTATAAGTAAGGATGATTTAAAAAATGTAAGTTCCTTCTCGCAATTTTAAGAATAATCTACTTTCCCCCTTCAGAGATTTTTGGGGTTCTTTGGTTTTCAATTATTACTATTTTTGTCATACTTTGTCATTTCTTTACACGTTATTAATATGAATAATAATACTAACCTAAATATCGGACATAATCTTTTCAGGCTGTTGCTCCTAAGCTTTGGAACGATCTTCCTCTCTCTTTGCGCTTGATGGATCTACTGACTCCTTTAAGAAACATCTTAAGACGTTTCTATTTGTTCAGTCTTTTCCTTGATTTTCTGGAACTCCTGTGTTGTTCTCAGTATTATCTTGATCTTTAAAGTATATACTTTTTTGAGTATTGTTTTGATTGTTAAAGCGCTTTGTGACCCTGGTCTGGAAAAGCGCTATATAAATAAATATTACTTACTTACTTACATACTGGGTATTGTGCTAGTTAAAAAAAACAACAGGAAACAGATTTAGTATCAATCCAAGTCACTGTTCTCTAATATGAATGTTGGCAGTTGTAGAGTCAGCATGAGGTGAAGCAGATGGCTAGTCAGGTAGGAAGAATTCAAGATGACATAGAGAAACAAACATGTTTAACAAGACAAATATAATTTTTAACTTCAGTCGAGTATTTGGAGTGACATCACTAATAATACTGTATTGACATTCAACACTTTTGTTGTATTAAATGTCGATTATATGAGGAGAATTCACTTCACATTCAGTCGTGAGTTCCTCGATGTTACATTCATGCTCTATTTGCATCGTCACAAATCCAAACACTGAAAATCTCCCGTTTTTCCTGAAGGTGCATTTACAGACGATGACACAACCGGAGTTGTAAGTAAGTCACTCAAAGTGTGAATCAGTCCGAGCGTGTTTGACCCACTTCTCAGAAGGAAGTCGGCTCGGCGATGGAAGATGGCCACGGCTGGAGAACATGCACAAATCGGGTCACGAGTCTTATCACCTAGAGCCTCGGTTTTCCAACCGCAGCTCCGAGGAGAGACGACGAAGCAAAAGGGTTTTCATTTCACCCATGAGTTGTTTGGCGAGAAGTCAACGCAAATGATTGTTTCGTTTCGAACGCCGACGCCCGCGTCGAGACCCGTGTCAAAAGAGAAGTCCGATAATGCGTGGCGGTAGAAAACAGATAAGAACAGGTTGTCACTCCGATTTGGAGAACACACACAAAAAAAAACGACAAGACAGGAGAACAAATCTATTCCTACATCCACAAAGTGCATCGTGTCAAATGTTCGATCGCAGAAGACGACGTTGCTGCTGCTTAACGTTACATCAGTGACATTTTTTTTTTAGTGGAGTTTTGAGGAATTCTTATGAATATGTTGGACGCAGGGTGAACACAGAAGAGAAGAATTTGCCCCCCAGATGAACAAAGAAGTGACTGTTAGACGGTGAAATGGAGGGCTGTTACGAGGGGAATGAGTGGGTTTTTGAGTGCAGGGACGTCTTGAGTGAAGCCTGTGGTGGAACGGTCCAGTTCACTGACGTCCTTGCCAAAGGGCTGCACGATCCCATGAAGCCGGTTTGTTTCATGAAAACTGCAGACATGTCGGAATAAAACGGTCACCAGAAAAACAAAATTGTATTTTTCACCACAAACTCCTTATTTATGTTGATTATTCTCTGAGAAAAATGTAGATCAGGTCCGGCTTTGTTTGGCTGTTGCTATGGAGACGTACATATGAATGATATGCACCGACCGAGACAACATGAAGTCAGAACCAAAAGCAGAATAATTGGTATAGTTTTGATTTCAAATGATTCACTGCGATGGTATTGCTTTCTGAAAACATAAAAATACTGAAGATTATCAACAAATGATGAACTTTAAACAAGCAATACAGATACCAGGTTTATTTGAATAAATAGATCAGGGCAAAATATTATGAAAGCATCTTTCAAGACACTGTGTCATGATACCTCATCAACTGTTTCATGAGTTTCCTCAATAACCCATCACTACTTAAGTACCATAATGCAACAGTTTCTGACTTTAAAGATAGCAACAGAATTTTTTTTCAAAATATTTTTCAAAATACAAACATTTTACCATATATGTATTATATATACAGTGTCTTATTTACACTGTATCATGGTACAGTGTCATATTTACATTGTATCATGATACAGTGTCTTAATTAGACTGTATCACATCACAGTATTTTATTTATATACTGTATCATGACACAGTGTACATAAGACACTGTGTCATGACACAGTATACATAAGACACTGTATCATGATACAATGTACACAAGACACTGTATCATGATACAATGTAAACATTACACTGTATCAAGATACAGTGTAAATGAAACACTGTATCATGATACAATGTAAATATGACACTGTACCATGATACAGTGTCTTATGTACACAGTATCATGATACAGTGTACATAAGACAACACTGTAGCATGGTACAGTGTCTTATTTAAACTACAGTGTCTTATGTACACTGTGTCTTACACACAGTGCCTTATTTACACTACAGTGTCTTGATACAGTATATACAGTGTACATATCTTGATACAATGTCTAATTTTGAAAGGCCACTAGATGGCATTCTAAGTTTGAATATTATGCTACGTATTAGAAATAGTAGAGTACTATTTAATAAGAAAGAGTGCCATCTAGTGGCTTTTCAAAATGAGACCATATTATGATAGTGTCATCACTACAACATTTTTTCATGATTCCGCATCAACCCATCGCTAGAACAAACTTTGATTCTTTCATGATTGACAACAATGTTCACACAAAACAGTGACGACAGATGATGCCTGAGACCAAGTGTATCGCTATGGAAACATGTTGGAACGTTTATGCATTAACACCGATTCAAAAGTACCAGTTTTCACACTAGTATCAGACCAACCTTCACGATAACCTCAACACGATTTTTACAATTCATTAGTGTAGCCATTAAAGGAGAATAAAAAGTAACGACCTTTTACAACACTCGTTTTATAGCATTTTGTGGGCCTCTGCCAAAAGTCAACAAATGACATCTGTTAAGGAATCTGTAGGTCGGCAATCTTGTCAACTTTGAGGGATTAGAGTAGAACACATGGTCAATCCTCTGAAAACTCAACAGGATCAGATTGATTCCTTGACCCAGGAGCTCCAGTATTTCGGATTTTTGTGTATTTTTAAAGTTATTTTCCAACAATTAAAGGACCCGTTTATCATGATGATGACGATCTTCAGTCGTCTTCAGTGGTTCTGGCTCTCGTCCAGCAGGCGCATTCATCCAGTGATCTGTTCTGCTCCAGGCAATCGGGACAGTTTTGCGCCGCCAGCTGTTGTGACCGACTTCCACTGTCAGATTTGGACGGACTTTCAGCCCCGATGCTTGTCCGGATGAGCTCATCACTCACTGCGGCCGAGTTACTGACGACTAGTTGTTAATTAGACTCGGCGACAGGATCCAATATCGACGCCTCTTGTTTTGTGTAAATACGTGTTGCAAGACTCTTTCTAAGGTGGATAATAACAGTTCGGCGAGAGAGGAGGCTGCCATTTCCTGCTCGCTCTGAAATTATCTGCTTCAGAATCATGTTCACTGGCTTCGAAAATTGCAATTAAAAATGTGGTTTTTTTTGGGGGGGGGATAATTCTAATGAACTGTTCTTGATATTATAACGTTCAGAAATATGACTCTTTCTTTGAATAATTGAAGTTATATTAAAGAATTGTTATTGTCAACTTATATTACAACAATTCTACAAGTCTACAAGACCAAAAGAGCATACATATATTGCTGTCTATTACACTTTCGATCTAAGCTAAAGTATGGCCTAACTTTCCTCAGGGGCCACATTTTACACAGTGTCTGTAGTGAAGGGCCATCAAGCAAAAATAAAAGGGAGAAACGTAAAAAATAATAAAATCAAGCTACACATGCTTAAACATTTATTTAAAAACAATCTAACTATTCTGAAATATCCTTTACATTAAATATTGTTTAGGGACCATAAATAAATATAAAAATTTAAAAAAATTACTCACAAAAATGACTAAAGAAGAGGGTAAAGTTAAAAAATACCCTGAAGTCACATTTAGAGATAGAAATTAACAATAGAAATGACGAGACGATAAAATCGACATGATCTCTTACCTCATGAGGGGCCACATAATTACAATCAAAAGGCAGAGTGTGTCCCCCCTAAATGTTTAAGCATGTATAGCTTAGTTTTATTACTTGATTATTTTTTTTATCCCTTTTATTTTTGATGATGGCACTTCACAACAGACACTGTATAAGATGTGGCTCCTGAGGAAAGTTACATCTACCTTACCTTAGACAGTTTCTACAGTTTTAGTCAAAATCAGTCCGCCTTAACACAAGACAACAAAACTAAATGACTACAGATATGCTTGTATCCCTTAAGAACACATGTTTAGTGGTTAGATGTTATGCTTGATTGAATCCAGAGCAAAGTTGACCTTCCAAAAAAAAAAAACGAATAAAAAAAAATCTAAACTCATCATGTCACGTTGGTCTGCTTGAGCCAAGAGAATCTATTTTCTGGTTTGGAAATCGTTATTTCCTGCTTGTCATCCTGGGATGCTTGTGTTTTTTGGCAAGCAGGACGTGAAGCTTTATAAACAGCAAATCACTTGGCATTTGTGTAAAATAAAAATGAACTCAATCCCCTGTTGCTCCCTTAAAGCATGATGATGACTAAATAGCCATTATATATATATTTTTTGTTGGTGTAACAACTAGTTTATCCATGTTTGTATTAATTGATGATGTGTTATTTAATATATATTTCAGTTTATTTACAAACAAGGTAAATGCATTAATGTTTCTCATTCAGGGACTGTTTACTCTTATTTTAATTTGTGTGATTTCATCATTATTTTACGGTGATTTATGCGGCAGCCCCTGTGATATCAGAATGATCTGCTCCTCGAAGAACATGTCGATTTAATTTAATTTATTTTATTGTTTTTTTTATTGTATAAACTAACTAACTTACTTAAGCTATTTGTTTCGGAAGTTTATTTGTTCCTTTTTCCTTATTTTGGTGATTATTTCTTGCCCTTTAAAATAATTGGAGTCAATAAAGAGTTCTTATTTTGAAATGATTATTATTTTACACTCGTTTTTTTTCTTCTATGAAGGGTTTACAAATATATTATTGGCATAGTTAGGTTTAATTTGAGAAATTTTATTACCACCCAATCCCTGCTCCTGAACTTAATCTTACGGTTTGTAACCTGAGCTAATGGCCACATTAAAATGGATTTGTAATAATAATAAAATTACAGTTTAATTTATTGATTTAAAAAATGAAAAAAGAGAGATAGATGATCCACATGGTAATCATATCGTATCGTGAGTCGTATCATGTTAACCAGCCCTGCAGGATGAAGACGATATATGGAGGCGCTTGTGTACTTGTATATGGGGGTGGGGGGGTCATGTTAAATGTGATCATGTGGCCTGACAGTCCGGGGTCTTCCACGGAGAGTGATCCACGCGGGGGGAAGATTGAGCTTGTCAGTAGTGATGTTGTGTCCCTGCCCCGGCGCGTGTTCGCCATGCGGTAGAATCGCCACCGGCACATTAAACCATCCTTGATCCAGACAATGGAGGACAAACACAAGAAAGCCTCAGCCTGCGAGCATGTGTTTTTTTTTTTTTTTTTTGCCGCTGTTTACTCCTCGATGAACAAAGCCCACCCCCCCCAAAAACATAAAAAAAATAAAACAATAAAAGATGCATAAATACACATTAATAAATGTAGGTGTGTCAATGAAAGTGCGTTTTTTTCTACCGCGTCCTGACGATAAATCTTTTAAAAATGATGGGATTGAGTCATGAAATATTTGATCAACACATTCAGACTAAACGTGCAATGGAGGCACGGAAAAAGGAGAGGAAAAAGGGTGGGGAAAGGAGGAGGGGAGATGCGCCACCGCGGTGGAGAGGAGTCTGGGTGCGCGCAAGGGTGGATGCTGTGAAGACGGCGGTGGTTACAGAAGCGCATCCGGTTTTTTAGACGCAGAAAAACGCTCGACCAGGAAACTAAAAACGACTCACTTAATAAGAATTCAAGATTTGATTTATTTTATATTCACATTACTATTAAATTGCGTTTTATTTTTAAGGAAATCATGTAGAAATAACTACAAAATTTAAAGAACTACAAAAAAACTACAAGAAAATGAGCTAAAAAAGGAAGAAAAGGTGTATGTTTATAATCTGGATCGATCTTGATAAAGCATGTGTTATAAAAACCGCGTTTGTTTTCGCACTAAATTCGCTTTATTTTGACGGGTCCCCAGGAAGTGTGTCGCTGTTATGGCTGCACTGTGGCGCGCTTGTTGGATTTGGTCACAGCTCCAGCAGCACAGAAACACACCCGTCAGCTGCGCGCATTGGAGACACACAGGGAAAAAAAAAAGAGAAAAAAAAAAGAGAAAAAAGGCGCATCACGGACAAAGGAAAATGGGAGCGTTGGAGAGGATTCATCTCCACCGGGTCACAACATGGTGCTGTTTCAGACACCCGGAGACCAACTAGCCCACCTTCATGAGGTGCTGGAATGCAAGATACTACAAGCTAAAGGGGCGGAAGGCTGCGTTTAATCCGTCTGCGGATCCTGTGAGCTTGCCATGGCTGTGGTGGGGATATGCAACCGGACAGGGAGCAACGTGCCTTTTTGTTTTGTGATATTCTGCTTATTTTGTGGCCTTTCGTATGGACAGCTGCGTTACACCATAAATGAGGAACTGGAAAATGGGGCACTGGTCGGCGATCTGGCGCATGACTTGGGGCTGGACATTCGAAAGCTGGCCACGCGCAAAATCAAGATAACCTCCACCAGCGGCAAACGCTACGTGATTGTCAATCCCAAGAATGGGAAGCTGCTGGTCAACGAGAGGATCGACCGGGAGGCGATGTGCGACCTGTCCAGCAGCTGCCTCATCAATCTGGAGGTGATGGTGGAGAACCCGAAGGAGGTGCACCACGTCGAGGTGGAGATCGAGGACGCCAACGACAACACGCCGCAGTTCCCCAAAGATGAGTACCAGGTGGAGATCACAGAGTCCGCGTTGCCGGGGTCCCGCTACCCGATAGACTACGCGGAGGACCAGGATATCGGGACCAATGCGGTTCGTATCTATCAGCTGAGCACAAATGACCACTTCGCGCTGGTTTCCAACAAGCCCTCCAGCAACAGTAAGCACATCGAGCTTGTGCTCAAGAAACCCCTGGATCGTGAACAGACGCCTTACCATCAATTAATTCTAAGTGCTCTGGATGGCGGGATGCCAGAGAGAACCGGTACTGCTACGATTAACGTGCGAGTTCTGGACTCAAACGACAACATTCCCAAGTTTCGAGACTCTGTGTTCAAGGTGAAGCTGTTGGAGAATTCTCCCAAAGACACCCTGGTGATCAAACTGAACGCCACTGACCTTGATGAGGGAACAAATGCCGAGGTGTATTACTCCTTCAGCAGTTACACCCCGGAGAGGGTGAGGCAGATGTTCAGCATGGACACGAACACCGGGGAGATCAGGGTGAGGAGCAATGTTGACTACGAGGAGACCAACTCTTACGAGATGTACATCCAAGCCATGGACAAGGGCCCCGGGGCCGTGGCGGCACACTGTAAGGTTGTGGTGGAGGTGGTGGATGTGAACGACAACGTGCCTCAGATAGTGCTGTCGTCCCTGTCGAGCCCGGTGAGGGAAGACGCCCGTGCCGACACAGTCGTGGCCCTCATTAGTGTGACCGATCGGGACTCCGGCGCGAACAAGCAGGTGAGCTTAGAGATCCCAGCAGGCCTTCCTTTTAAGATCAAGTCCTTCAGAAACTACTACACTTTGGTTACCTCAGCCTTCCTGGACCGCGAGACCACTGATGCCTACAATGTCACTCTCAGTGCCACCGATGGAGGGAACCCACCTCTTTCCTCTCAGAAGACCATCCAGGTAGACGTGGCCGACGTAAACGACAACCCACCACGGTTCGAGCAGACTTCGTACACCGTCTACGTGACGGAGAACAACGCCCCCGGGGCCTCTTTGTGTACCGTGAAAGCTCAAGATGCAGATATTAAGGAGAACGCCCGCATCACCTACACAGTGCTCAATGACAACAACCATGGCATCCCCGTCACCTCCTATGTGTCTGTTAAGGCTGATACTGGAGAGGCGTATGCCCTCCGAGCCTTCGATTATGAGTCACTTAGAGAGTTTCACTTCCAGGTCAAAGCCCAAGATGGTGGAATCCCCCCACTCAGCCGCGTCGCTACAGTCTACATCTATATTATGGACCAGAATGACCACGCACCACTCATCGTTAACCCCGCGGGGAATGGCACTCGCTCCCTGGAGACGGTTCAGAAAAACGCTGATCCCGGTGCCTTGGTGACCAAAGTTGTTGCGTACGATGCAGACGCAGGTCCTAACGCCTGGTTAGTGTACATGCTGGAGTCGGCCACTGACATGGACTTGTTTAAGGTGCACGAGCACACGGGCGAGATCAGAACCACCCGCAGGATCCTGGAGGACAATTCCACCTCCTTCGCTCTGACCATCCTGGTGAAAGACCACGGCTTGCCTACCCTGTCCTCCACAGCCACCATCAACGTGGCCGTAATGGAGATACCCCCCAAAGTCGTCCCCGACCCCAAGAGAATCATCAAACCTCACAGCACACTCCTCTTCTCCAACGTCACCCTGTATTTAATCGTGGCTCTGAGCGCTACCACTTTTGTGTTCCTGGTCACCGTGGTGGTGCTGGCCATCGTCCGCTGTCACGCCTACTGCACTCAACCCGGGTCCTGCTCCCCTTGCTGTGGGTCACAGAAGCCACCACCAGACGGTGGCAACAACAGCGTAAGCGCCGGTGGAATGGGTCCCGGCGGTGCCGCCGGTCAACCCAACAACAACGTGGTCCTCAGAAGAGACCTCAAGGTGGAGCCCCACTACATCGAGGTCCGTGGGAATGGCTCCCTCACAAAGACATACTGCTACAAGACCTGCTTGACTGCCACCTCCGGCAGCGACACCTTCATGTTCTACAACACGGGACGACCCATCAGCGGCACGTGGGGCAGCGGCGCCGACCGCTTCTTCACAAGCGGCAGTGGATTTGTACGCAGACTCAGCATGCCTGATGCCTCGCTTCAAATCTGCCCGGAAGTAAGTCGTTAAATATTTCATCCACCATTGTTATTGCTTTCTAATGAAAGTTTGGATTTACCGAGGTCACCGCCTCTTCATCGTCGCCTGTAGTTTTTAGTGACCGCCCTCACTTTATATCTCCCTCCTGAAGTAAGAAATTCAATCCCTCCATGCTTCAATCGCTTTATTCAGTTCCAGCTCAGCACTCGCACTGCATTAGTGTCAGTTCTGACGCTTTACCACAGCCCCGTGTTATTTCTGATGATTCAGAGATTTGTGTTTCAGTTTGAGGCTGTCATCGCGGCTCCTCCAATACGGGGAGGAAAGGGGGGAGTGGAGGGTGGTGATGGTGGTGGTGGAGGGGGGGGGTAGAGTCCTCACTACTTCACATCACTCTCACAGCAAGAGGGTTTGAACTTGGTTGGCTCGCGTGAGTAAGAGGGAGAGTCGCGATGAAGTCGTCTGGGTTAATTGTCCTGTTAGAGGCTGGTCACAAGTGCACTTGCTTGGATTAATATTGGTCGGAAAATGATACTTTTCTGAAGAGCAATTATATGCATTGTACATCATAAGAAATACAATTTTGGTGTAAATAGAGTAATCACACACTCCTGAGACCGTTAGCTAAAATAACTATTTAATATAATTATCGTCAAAATGGGTGGAAGAACAATGATTCTAAAATACTATTAAATATATTTAGAATGAATAAATAATGATAACATTATCATTAATATTGTACTAGGTTTAAAGTGACACCTTTCTAAATAAAATATGACACAAAAAAGTATTCAAGTGGAATTGATTGATGTAATAAAATCCACTTGACAATGATCATCTTGACCCAAAAGATAAAATTCTTCTTGTGTAATCGCATGCTTTGAAACAAATCATATACCTCTGTGACCTTGACATGTTGATGAACTTCTACTTTAAGTTAAAAAAAACAACAGCAACTGTTAAATCGGTTATCAAAGCCAGACGTGGAGTGTCTAAAGGTGCCCGTCACTGGAACATCAGTCAGTCTAAAGGAAGAGGGGAAAACAAGTGTAGCAGCGGAGATTAGATTAACCTCCAGCTTCTGTTCCTCAGCGCCACAAATTAGATTTCGAGTCAAAGAGGCTGGGTCCACCAGCAGGAAATACTCCCCAATGTATTCAACCATAGAATGCAATGTGCCATCTTTTGTGTCTGCGACCGAACCGTCTGAGGACGCATTGTTGTTTTTTTAATGCTCAGGATGAATCGTTTCAACAGAAACCATGATGTTCATCCTCGGATAAAGCATGTGGGACGCGGGAGCTCATGAGGAAAACAAGTTGGGGTCATGCATGATTAATGTTCTGGTTAAAAAAAAAGAAGCAGAGATCCAAATAAGAGCTTGGATTCAAATAAAAGAAGGGAATTGCTGTGCAATACTGGCATATTTAACCTGGCTTGTGTCCTGTATCACAAAATGGCTGTGATTTAATAGTCATATGTAGAAAGAGAAGAAGACATGTTTTAACATATGGTCAATAAAATACACCGTTTTAGAAAGTTTTAAAGCAAAAATCTTGATTCAATGTAGGAAAATAACAAAAGTTGATATATTTCAACCCTTTAAATGGGTTTAAGATAGATGGATTGATGATGGACGTATGTATTGACGGACAGAAAGACAAACGGACAGAGTCGAAAGGATAGATTGATGGACAGATGGAGAACATGTTGGACAGACATAGTTAAAGACCAACGGATAGATGGATTCATTGATGGACGTAAAGCCAGATAGAGAGACTGATAGACAGACTTGCAGGCAGACAGAGAGAGAGACAGTTGGACAGATGGATGGATGGACAGATTTATTGATGATAAACAGAGACAAAGTGAAAGAAAACAGCAGATAATTGATGATGGATGCATTGATAGACGTAGCGCCAGACAGAGAGACAGTTGGACGGTTGGAAAGATTGAACCACAAGCAATGGACAAACAGAAAGATGGATGGACAAATGGACAGATTGAATGATAATGGATGGACAGAGAGAATTAAAAAAATGGATGGATGTATAGATAGAAGGATGGTCGAATTGAAATAGAGACAGCCGGACTGATTGACAGATTGAACGATGATGGACAGAGACAGTCGGACAGATGGATTTTTGATTACGGACAGACAGATTTATTTATTAATGAAGAAAGGAAGGAAGGAAGTAGGGAAGGAAGCAAGAAAGGAAGGTCAGACAGACACATTTAATGAAGATGAATGGACGGACATAGACAGAGAGGTTCGACAGACGGATGGAACTATTGATTGATTATGGATGGACAGACAAACGGAGAGAGAGACAGTTAGACAGAGTCAACGACGGACGGACGGACGGACGGACGGACGGACGGATGGATGGACGAGGCATTCAGACAGACAGACCTACAGAGAGATTGATCGATGATGAACCGTCAGCCAGAATAAAATACAGGATTGAAGGACAGAAATGAGTCTCTAAGAAAAAGACGCTTCAGATAATCTATTTGTTTCAAAGCAAAGATGGCAGGAGTTAAAAGACAAATTATGATAAACGAATCTCATCCTAACCAGATAAAACTGCTCTTAAAACCAGGAGAAAAGAAAATCCTATTGTTATAAGTTCCTTTTCTTATGACAACATCAACATCCTGCAAGTGTTGAGCGTCTGGGCTGCATCACGTATGGTGTACCTCGGGGAGCTCACCCTGCACATGAGCCCAGATGCTCCGGTGGTGATGACTCCGGCTTTATTGCTTTTTGGAGGCAATAATTTACCACAGAGCTGCTGGGAATTTAAAGCACTTAGACTCACGACACTTGCTGACCACAGATGCTGCACAGAATAGATTAGTCATAGGGTAGGATAATGCCTCCAAATTGAGCGACCCTTGACCCCATAAATATGGGTTTCAGTTTCAGTCAACATTTTTTTATTTGGTGGACGTCAGTGTGGGTGTTTAATAGCAACGGGCAACTGCGGTGAAAGGCTTCAAACGCAGTCATAACTGGGCTGAGGGTCATGATTATTTGATGAAGATATGGCATCACTCTGGACTGAGGAGATCAAACTAAACTTTCTTTCCTCTCTCTCTCTCCGTCCATCATCTGTTTTTTTTTGTTTTTTTCCCCCACTCACCTCCTGCTCGCTCAGCCAAAAGCCCCTAATGCTGACTGGAGATATTCGGCTTCGTTGAGGGCGGGGATGCAAAGGTAAGCACTTTCTGTTCATCCTGATCTCTTTCGTAATGTTATGATTATTATTTTAGTATGCACTCGTCACATCTGTATCCAGTTATGTGGTACCTTTGTATGTAGTGCTGAGAACAGATACCACCAGCTCATTTTGTTCATGAGGGGTTATCGCAGGTTTTTCCTATTTCCTTTTTCTGATGTTTTTTTTTTCAAAGGTGTTATCAAAGGTTTTCACAAAGGGGTTTACGAAGGGTTTTACAAAGGTTTTTTATGAATTGTTCTTTCTGCTTTCTAAAAAAAGTTTATTTTTAAACGTTTTGTTAGTAGTTTTTTTAAAGGTTTAATCGAAGGTTGTTTCGAATGTTTCTTTTCATTATTTTCATAATTTTATTTTTTCAATTTTTCGCAATGAATTTAATCGCAAGTTTTTTTTTCAAAGGTTCTATCAAAGGTTTCACAAAGGGGTTTACGAATGTTTCTTTCTAAGTTTTTTTTCTTCGTAAGGTTTTTTAAAAGCTTTTTATCGTAAGTTTTTTTTCAAAGGTTTTCACAAAGGGGTTTACGAACGTGTTTAGGAAGGGGTTTACGAAGAGGTTTTCACAATGAGGTTTACGAAGGTGTTTACAAAGGTGTTTACGAAGGGGTTCACAAAGGTTTTTACGAAGGTGTTTACGAAGGTGTTTACGAAGGGGTTCACAAAGGTTTTCACAAAGAGGTTTACGAAGAGGTTTACGAAGGGGTTTACGAAGGGGTTCACAAAGGTTTTTACGAAGGGGTTTACGAAGGTGTTTACGAAGGGGTTTACGAAGGGGTTCACAAAGGTTTTCACGAAGAGGTTTACGAAGGGGTTTACGAAGGGGTTTACGAAGGGGTTCACAAAGGTTTTCACGAAGAGGTTTACGAAGGGGTTTACGAAGGGGTTTATGAAGGTGTTTACAAAGAGGTTTACGAAGGTTTTTTATGAATGTTTCCTTCTACGTTTTTTTCTTCGCAAGGTTTTTTTAAAAGGTTTTTATTGCAAGTTTTCTTCAAAGGTTTTCACAAAGGGGTTTAAGAAGAGGTTTACGAAGGGGTTTATGAAGGGGTTTACAAAGGGGTTTGCAAAAGGGTTTAAGAAGGTCTTTACTTAACTTTTTTTTTGAAAGGTTTTGTCAAGTCAAAAAATATTTTGAACATAAGTTGGCTTTATTATCGTTGGCTCTTATCTACTAATTCAATGAAACCGGGCATTTCTATTTCAAACTTGTAGTGCCATCTAGTGGCCTTTCAAAATGTCTCATGATACAGGGTCGTCACTACAAAGCAGTTTCGCGAGGCCTCATCAACGCATCACTAGCAAACTGGTTTGTTGTTAGTATGGAACCATTTTTTGTAACCTAAAAGATTGCAACTCCTGATACATCTTCACCAAAATTGACCAATTATTTCCTTTTTTTAAATGTAGCATCTAAATCCATCTTAACTGAGGTTCAACACATCAAAACTCAAGATGGACAAACAAAAACAGGCTTAAATGCGTACATTGCACGTCATTTAGCCGCGATCTAAAGTGGATTAGCATGTAGCGCCAGCAACTCGCCTGAGGCTAAACACTGGTTACCTTCCTGAGATTCAAAGTCTTTCTGCTGCATAGTCGTTGTAGATTCCCAGCTAGCTTGCGTGTCTTTCTCCCTGATCCGTCCAAATGTTAGACACACCCATTACCCACGGGGAAAAAGTGTGTGTGTGTGTATGTCTGTGTGTGTGTGTGTGTGTGTCTGTGTGTGTGTGAGTGAGTTAGACAGCATGCATGACGATCTATACCAGGCGAGTTCTGATGTCAATTTTGAGATATATTATAAAATACTGTATGTATTTTCTAGACAAAAATCTTCAGGGGAAAATGAAAAACAAAACTCAAAAAAGACACAAAAACCTGCATTACTTCTCATTATCTAGTTACCAACATCTATTTAGACCTGGACCCCTTTGACTGTATTCATTTACATTTTCACATTACACTTATTTACTTTATTCCTCTTTTTGTGTGTAATATTTGAATATATATGAATCCCTCAAAATATTTTTTAAAGTTAGTTGAAGAAATGTTTAGAAAAAAAGTCATATATACAAGAATAAAATTTATGCATCTTATTTAGCTCAATAAAAGTCATGGCCTAATGAACGAATGTACTTTTTTTTTTAGGGATTTTCTCCTCTTTCTTTTTGCTTGACGGCCCCTCAAAACATTCACAGAATTGAATATGGCCCTTGAGGAATTATAATTGCCCACCACTGATCTATACTGTATGTCAAAACCAGTGCTATTTTAAGATAAGATAAGATAAATGTCCTTTTTTGCCCCACAGTGGATACATTTGGTAGTTTAGTCAGTGGCAAGTTCACAGAAGAAAAAAAAGTATTGGACATAAATACATATTAGAATAAACAAAAAATTGTAATACAACATTAGTATAGTAACAAAATGACACCATTTACATTTAATTTAAATATTTGGTAATAATAAATGGTAACAAATATCTATTGTCTATTTTCTATCCCTAGTAAGTTATATGTGTTTCCCATTGTTGTGACATCATGAATTAATAAAATCTGAAATTTAACCAACATTTCAAATGTATAAAAAAAAAGTAATAAAAATAAAGAAAAAATGTCTAAAAATACTCTAATTGACCAACTTGTGGTCTCTGATCCTTGTTTTTTTTTTTTTTTAAAGCTTCCTGGTTGAAACAAACTAATTCCAATTGTCTTATATATTTGTTTTGTGTTGTGTTTTAGAATAGGTTCATTTTTTTAAGGAACAAAATAACTTGTAACTGAATATATTTTTATCCACTAGTGTTGTACTTAAAACAGGCATTAATAGTGGTGAGAGACACAATAAATAACGAGTGATCCACAGACCTCAGAGCCCGAGCTGGGGTGTAAGCCTGGATATGATCACTGATGTAAGGAGGAGCCTGACCATGAATAGATCTGAAAGTAAGAACCAGAATTTAAAAATTAATCCTGAAAGAAACTGGTAGCCAATGCAGAGTTTTAAGGATCGGGGAATGTGAGTTCTCCTACTAGAGCGGGTCAAAATCTTCACTGCAGAGTTTTGTTTTAACTACAGCTCTTTCTTGTTTAGACATTAAAAAAAAACTTCAAGACACAAATGCATGGATTATAAGATGCAGATCATGTTGTGACACCATTTTCCTAAATTTAGATTTTACTGAAAAAAACTCTTTTAGGCTTTCCATGTATTCATAGCTAGTCACACGATACACACCGTAGTTATTACTCGACTCTCCAGCCATTGTTGTTGCCGAACAAGTGTGATCTAATTATTTTTTTCCACGACTAATCCCTCAAATCCACCGCACAAGACCCACAGAACCCTCAGCATCTGTTTGAACCCCATGCCCCCCCAAACCGGCTTCCATTGTGTGAGCTTCACACATTTCTAATCAGCGAATGCGCGGCGCACCTCCTCTGCAGTGTAATCCTATATAGGCCATCTACATTCGAGCGCCGCGTCCCCCGTTCAAAGTCTTTAAGCAGGAAGCATGAAGGACAAATGAGCAGACTGTGACCTTTGACAGATCATCGGTGCACACATGCATCAGCGTGCGCTTGTATCGCCGCCCAGCATGAACGTATGTGTTTGTAAGTGTGTGTTTATAGATTTATCTTTCAGGTTATAGAAGATTTCATATGAATTATTGCACCAAAGGAGACATTTTACTAAATATATTTACTATATATACCAGATCGCGTGAATTATTGAAGCAGAATAAAAGCTTGAATAACATTCAAAAGAAGCTTTTAAACAAAATGTTACTAATTTATGCTTCAAAAAAAATGATATAGTTGATTATGATGAGTAAATAATTGATCTCATTCATCTATAATTTATCTATTTTTCATCTAAATTAATTTATGTGGCAGATCCAAAGATTGATGTAAAAGAAAAACAACTTTTTTTTTTAAACAAACTCCTTAAAAATGGTTTATTAGGTCTAAATAATATATAAAACAAATAAAACAGAGATAAAAGTAAAACACAATACCCCGGACCTACAGTAAGAATATTGAAAAAAAATAAATTAAACTTGCTTAAAATACTTAAAATAAAACTTGTTAAGAGAAAGTTTAACGTTAAAAATAAAAAGTAATATGGCTGCAATTCCCCTTGTGCGTTTGGAAATATCTTGTAAGTACTATTAAGGGTGTGTATTGGCAAGAATCTGGGATACAGGGGGAACAATACGATATATTGCAATATATTTGTGATATTGTAGTAACAAGGCTATACAGTACATGTAGTATTGTCAAGTACTTGACTCTGATGTTGCAGAATTTAAAGACCACATGACTCTTGACAAAGTCGTAACTGGTTTCATTTGTTTTGAAACAAAATATCCGCTGGAGTCGACTGTATCCTCTCGTCCTCAGTCATCGACAAGATCTCATTGTTAACTTGTGAAGTGAATGTAGTCAAAAAGTGAAATCACCAGGAAAATAATTCCTCACATTGTGATTATAAAATCAGTTTTAATTTATTATATATTATTTTATCTTATATACGTTTTACCAAATGTTAAAAATGTTATTATATCTTAAAAATGTATTTTCAATTTTCTTTTGATTTACTTAGCAAGACAAAAATGTATAAATTGTATGAGAAATAGTAAATCAAAAAAATAAAATACATAAAACAAAACTGCCTTTTGTATGAAATGTATTTTTTTTACACTTTATTAAAATAAAGACCATAAAACAACTAGTATTAAAAAAAACAACAATATATGATTTGAAGGAAAAAAAAATAATTAAAAAACATTTTCTTTTAAACAATACAGTGAGGTTGAATATCAAGAAAGTATCCTGAATAAATAAATATTGCGATATATATGTGGACGATATATTCTTACACCGCTGAAATCCAAATGAAGGCAAACAAACACGACTAAATCCTCTTTAATGTGTTGAAAATAATCATTAATCAACAATATATACCATTTAAATCCTTAAAGACAAGTTGATGAGTTAGATTTGCTCAGTCCAAAGTCAATCATTTAATATTTTTTCACTTAAAAATACCTTGTATGGGCAAAAACAGTATTTTTAGAGATATATATACACATGTATTTTTGGTGCGTAAACTACACAAGTTTGTGAAGAGTCTCACGGCAGACACACTTGTTTGTTTGTGCGTCCGTCTGGTCAATCAAAGTTTAATTGGACATTCATTCCCATTGATATGCTCCGGAAGCTTTATAATGTCATCAAGCCACAGTAACATCCGACATGACATGGATTAGGATAAATCATTTGCACTCATTCACGGCTGTCATCTCCAAAAACGCCGGTGCCTGTAAGGCTTTAAAAGAGCGAGACGTTCATGTTAACTCCTTTGCAGTGTCTCACTCTTTACATGTCATCCCTGACCTACATTTAAAGGGTGTAACGCACTCCCCCGTCTAATACGCGCTACAATTAACGTCGTCCCTTCAGTGTTCTGCAAGGAAGAAGCCCAATGGCCATTTTGTATTCAGGAAAAAAAAAAAAAACTCAAACACCACCAGCGTGTTTTTGAGATATGAGAAGCCGAGTGTTGCTGCATTGCAGAGGGTCCAGCAAGGGAGGGTCCCTCATGTACAACCCACACTGTATTTGGAGTTCGGTATCAGTAAGAAAACATCGATATAAGAGTGGAAAGGTTATTCATTTATAGATTGTTTTTCACATATTTTGAGACAAATTGTATCATTGTTATTAACTATTAAGAATAAACATTTGCATCGTTTTAGTCATAGTACAATAAGGGCTGTGTATTGACAAGAATCTGACGATACGTATCACGATACATGTGTTACAATACGATATATTTCGATACTGTAGGACGGCGATGACACTTCTGGCTTTTACAAAGAAATGAGCAAATACTTTGTCTAATCAAACGTGAAGGTTCCTCTCAAAATTTTACCAAAGAACGGTAAACTTATATTAACAATGAAATACATAAACAGTGTCAAACAACATGGAGCATCATGCAATATCCAGTATCTGTAATTGTTGTTATTTAACTTAGAACTTTGTTTTAAAGCCAAAATGAGTTCAAACTTTAGCTTTTAAAAGCAACTTGAGGCTAATATACCATTTACTTTTCACATTTTTTCTTGTTACTTTGGCACAGAGGAAACGACGAATGTTGCCAACTAGTGGCCGGAGGTGTAATTGCACCATACAAATGGAGCGTTAATTGTAAAATAAAACATTGAATGATTGTATTTTATACACACACTATTGAAATGTAAACCACAACATAACTTTCAATTAAAATAAATGTTATTTCAGACGTTAAAATATATATATAGTAAGTAAGTAAGTCATTTTTATTTATAAAGCGCTTTTCCAGACCAGGGTCACAAAGCGCTTAAACAATCAAAACAATATTCCATAAAGTATATACTTTAAAGATCAAGATAAAACTGAGAACACAACAGGAGTTCCAGAAAATCAAGGAAAAGCCTGAACAAATAAAAACGTCTTCAGATGTTTCGATAGAGAGCTTTTGAATATCGATATCCGGAATAAAAATATTATACTATTCCCTGTACTTTCTCAATATTTATCACTGTAGGAGCTGCAGGGGATTCGGCTGGCTCAGGGGTCCCTAGAAGAGTGTTACACAGGGGTCAGACGACGGATCTGATGAGTCAGCAAAAAACATCCCGTTGTTCCAGGAATGCTCCAGAACATGTGTTGACATTTACAGAGAACAGTTACACAACGGTCGAGGAGGACGAAGAGAAACAGAACTTCCTTTTTGGCATATGTTCTGGGACATTTTTCGAAAGCATCTGGACACGATCGGACTGTCGATCGTCAAGAGTTGTGTAACTTCAGGGAAGTAAAGTCTACGAGGGATTTTAAATAAAGGAAACATGATGATGTTTTCGTGATGATGATACCTTATATATTTTAATGGGTCATTTTATTCATTGTATTTCGTTTTATTACACTGATGGGAGTTTGCTGGCAAAAAAAAGTGGATTTTTTTTGTCGTTCAAATGTTGTATATTCTCCTTAAGTGAGTCAATTAATCATGAATAACGCATCCACGAGCGAGTCGCGACTCAGTGTAGTCACTTTAATCACTTTAGAAAATGTGTTTTTAATGGTCATTTTTGAGTCGTTAGATTTAGAATACAAACGGTTTGGTTGACATACAAAACATACTAATGGCAATATTATTCAGAACATTTCTTTAAAGTTTCCTGATTAACAAGGATTGCGGCTATACTTAAAATGCTTTGGAGATAAAACCTTTTTTAGAATCAGTGATTTCAGTTTTAAGTAACACAATCCAATAGTTATCCTCACTACAACATGTGTCACTTGGACAAACTACAAATTGTGCTTGTGAAGCAATACAATCGGAAAAGGACGGACTGTCATATATTCAAAGAAAATTAGAAATAATAAATCTCCTCAGGCGCCACGTCATATTATATAATGTAATATAAATATATAATATATGTATATAATATATAATAATATATAATATATATAATAATATATATATAATATAAATGTTATTCTATTTTATTTTGTTAATAGTGTTAAATTTTCTGATATTGTACATCATTTGTATATTTTTTAGATCGTTTTATTTTATTTTATTATCTCTTTTATTATTTATTTTTTTCCTTGCACTTTCTTTTCAATTGTGCTGCTGTTGTAAAAGTGTTTCCCCTCTGGGGATGAATAAACATTTTCTATTCTATTCTAATGTTATAAAAAAAACATACATTAATTTTTTTTTTAACTGTATAAACCTGGACAAAATGGAAACATCTTAAATAATAATAATGTACTAATAATGTGAATCGTTTCTAATAAATTCTATTGACATTTTATTGCGTTAAAAAATATCTTTATTCAATCTTTAACATGATTAAAAAAAGCACTGTTTAAAAATAACTGTATTCGATTGACAACAATTGCTTAAATGACAACGAAAAAAAGAGAAACTGAACTTGAACAAGTTATATTTAGATAAATAGATGCCTTCACAAGGGCCACAATAATACATACAAAGGGCCTCATATTGCTCAGTCTGCTAAAAAAAACAAACTAATACGAATCATAATTATTATTTTACTTGCGTAGTGAGGGCTTATCATTAACTGTAGGTGATTTAAAGGTCATTGCTACTGCATTGTGCAAGAATCAATTCTCTGAAGCTCAGGTTTGAAATGTATTCCGTGGACGTCCTCCTGCCACCGAAAACTCCCTAGCAACAAGGACAGGATGGGAAGTGCAGCATTGAGTCGATTGTGCTGCATACGTTCACTCCTTTAACTTCACCCAGTCACCATACCTTATGCTGGAAAGGCAGATGTCCGACTACACATCAGTTGAACTGTCACGATACACATGCATGTTGTCTAACATTTATACACTTGTTGTTTTTTATAACTATAATGCTCTTATATATGAATAAATCAAGCAACAGGTTTCAAAAGATCTGTTTTTGCAAAAGGTTTAAGTTCGGTTTAAAGCAGATTATTAGAATCAGTTTTGACTTTTAAATTATTTAAATTCGATTTTTAGGTATTATTGAAATGTATAAATCTTAAACTCAAGTGCCAAAAAACCGTTTTTCTGAAGCTCTTAGATGTCCATTGCATTTATATATTTTTGTTTTGTTTTGTGAATTTTTCCACGTGACAAATGTACCTTCATTTTTTTAACACTGTTCTAATCAAAGTTACATAAATGAATACAATTTCATGAGCTTATCTTTATTCCCTTTAACATCTGACTCTGTAAATACATGTAGACACTTCCTTGGACTGTACTTGTAACAACATGACATTGTCACATATTGGGCCACAAGATTTCATCTATTTGGCCCAAAATGGCCCGTAGGCCACAAGTTCGACAACAACCTTATGTTGTCAAAGCTGTGTTACGGAACAATCTTGAGACAGAAATAAAGTACAAATGTAAATCTGTATACAAGTATATGGAAGAGAAAGTGTGATATCAGAGAAGGAGAAGGAATACATCTAGGAAAAGAATAGTGTTGATGATTATGTTGCAATGAAGTTAGTTTATAAGAACCAAAATGTTTTTGTTTTTTAAAGAATCCCTGCTCTGTTTTAACAGAATTTCTGTTTTGTTTTCACAAATTTCCTGTTATGTATTTACAAATGTCCTGCTTGGTTTTTAACAAATTTTCGGATTTGTTTTAACAAAATTCCAGTTTTATTTTTTGAAAAGTGTGTGCTTCGATTTTACACATTTCCTGCTTGTTTTCTTTTACATATTTCCTGCTTGGTTTTTTACAATATTCCTGTTATTTTCTTACATGACTGACAATAAATCTTTATCTGATTCTGATTGACATATGTACAGGGATAATAAAAGTATTAATGACAATGTAGTAAATGTAAGTAAGTAAGTAAGTAAGTAGTATTTATTTATATAGCGCTTTTCGAGACCAGGGTCACAAAGCGCTTAGACAATCAAAACAATACTCAAAAAAGTACATACTTTAAAGATCAAGATAAATGTGTGTATGTATTTATATTGATATCTGCTTCGTGTATGCATACATGTTATATCAAGTAATATTGTGTAACATGGATATTAGACGAGACAAATACAGTGGGAAAAATAGTGGGACATTTATAAAATCATTATTTCTTTCTACTATTTTTTTAAAAAACAGTGTTTTGTTACTTTTATTTTTTTAGGCTTTATTTTTCTTTTTATAAATGTAAAAATAATATTCATATTCATATATTTTGCCAAGACTTTAAACGAGATTTTGTGTAACGTTGCTAACGGCAACCAGCTTAAGGGTGATGGAGTTCCAACTTTGCAGGCACAACCGTCGAGACGCTGGAAAGCAAAGCGACAACAGCTCTGTCGCTTCGTCAGAAACACTGAAGCCGACGAAAGCGATCGATAGATTTTCCCGGCGTCACTCATTTGCATCTTTCTTCTGCCTCACAGCTCGGTCCACATGGAGGAGGCGTCGGTGATGCAGGGAGCCCAGGGCATGCTGGTCCAGAATTGGCCCACCGTGTCCAGCGCCGCGGGTGAGTCCATGTCGAGTAGCGAGCGTGTCGCGTGACAAAGACCGCAAGGAGCTCCCGGGGGCGCGTTAGCAGGAGGTTAATGGAAATAGAACATCTGCCCTTTGGAGTTTCTCGTGCAGGTCAACAGGTCCGTGTTGATTCTGGTGCAACAATACTATGAAGCAGGTTCATCTGATCCACTAGAACTATATGATCTCAGGGTCAAGGTGACCCGATGGCCCCAAAAAACAAATGTGTTTTTGCGGCATCCCTTGTGTTGTCTCCGGGTCGAAGTGAACGACCTCCGTGGCCGCTACAAATACTTGTATGTAGCGGTGGAGGTCGTTCGCGCTTTCGGGTCATATTGACCCTGATCATAATACAAGGGATAAACATAAAGTACAATCCCTAATGAAAAAAAAGTGTTTCGTGAAACAGATGTCAGTCAACATCACGTCCACGCTTAAGAAAGAATCTGTACTTTGTACTTTCAAAAACTTAAAT
The DNA here is from genome assembly GCF_982586985.1 of Callionymus lyra. Lineage (NCBI taxonomy): Eukaryota > Metazoa > Chordata > Actinopteri > Syngnathiformes > Callionymidae > Callionymus > Callionymus lyra. Next base: position 14,072,973 of record NC_141831.1, read on the forward strand.
TTTCAATTTTATAGAAGCGTATTTTAAATGATTAAATAATGTGGTTCGAAGCGAGACCGCGGGCCACTGCTCAAGGGACCCCGGGGCCCGGCTTGTTTATTACATTATATCTAACTTTATTGATATCCTCTCCAACATGGTTTGTAATATAGAAATGGTGGGAAACTTAAAGCAAATGATATAGAAATATATAAGTAAATACAGATAACAATAGTTTTAAATATATAAATATACAATTTCTTCTTGTTTTTGCTCCTTTAAATGCCTGAGATATCAGAATTTTAGTCCATGAAATCCAAATTTGAAAGGGTTTTCCAGTTCAAATTTCATTAGGTTAGGTTAGATAGAACTTTATTGATCCCTCAGGAATTATTAATTGTATTACTTTCGCTGACAAAGAACTTCAAGTTTTGATTTAGAGCTTGAGATGGATGTGGTTGAGCCACTCCTGGGAAGTTACTTAAGAACCAGTGCATGCTGGGAGTGACTGTTGAAATGTTTATCTAATGAGACTCTCGAGTCGACCTCTAATCCTCACATATATCTTCAGAGAATACCTGGGCTCCTCTGGGCGTCCCTGGAGATCAAGTAGCATCTCACCTGAAGGAAGTAATTAATTCTGAATTCATTCATTCATTTTTTTTTCTATCATGTTCTTGTGAGTTTTTACTCCTTTTTTTGTGTCCCCTCTGACTGTATATATGTGGCTCTTGGGAGGCCAGAGTAATTGTTTTAAAAATGCAACCATTTTGTTTGTCAACATTCCTGTGGATACAAGTTCTAGGGATAAAAAATGTTTATCCATCCATCCATCTATGCATCCATCTATCTATCTTTGCATCCATCTATCTATCTATCTATGCATCCATCCATCTATGCATCCATCTATGCATCCATCTATCTATCTTTGCATCCATCTATCTATCTATCTTTGCATCCATCTTTGCATCCATCTATGCATCCATCTATGCATCCATCCATCTATCTATCTATATGCATCCATCCATCTATCCATCTATGCATCCATCCATCTATGCATCCATCCATCTATCTATCTATATGCATCCATCTATCTATCCATCCATCTATGCATCCATCCATCTATGCATCCATCTATGCATCCATCCATCTATCTATCTATATGCATCCATCCATCTATGCATCTATCTATCTATGCATCTATTTGCACCATCTATCTATCTATCTATCTATCTATCTATCTATCTATCTATCTATCTATCTATCTATCTATCTATCTATCTATCTATCTATCTATCTATCTATCTATCTATCTATCTATCTATCTATCTTTATATGCATCCATCTATCTATGCATCCATCTTTCTATCTATGCATCCATTTATCCATCTATGCATCCATTAATCCATCCATCATTCCATCCATCTATGCATCCATCCATCTATGCATCCATCTATCTATGCATCCATCTATGCATCCATCTATCATCATCTATCTATCTATCTATGCATGCATGCATCCATCCATCTATGCATCCATCTATGCATCCATCAATGCATCCATCTATCTATCTATGTATGCATCCATCCATCTATGCATCCATCTATGCATCCATCTATGCATCCATCCATCTATGCATCCATCCATCTATGCATCCATCTATCTATCCATCTATGCATCCACCCATTTATGCATCTATCTATCTATGCATCTTTTTGCATCCATCTATCTATCTTTATATGCATCCATCTAGCTATGCATCCATCTTTCTATCTATGCATCCATTTAACCATCTATGCATCCATTTATCCATCTATGCATCCATGTATATGCATGCATCCATTAATCCATCCTTTCATCATTCCATCCATCCATCCATCTATGCATCCATCTATCATCATCTATTTATCTATGCATGCATGCATCCATCTATGCATGTATCCATCCATCCATGCATGCATCCATCCATCCATGCATGCATCCATCCATCCATGCATCCATCCATCCATGCATGCATCCATCCATCCATGCATCCATCCATCCATGCATGCATCCATCTATCTATCCATCTATCATAGACATAAATATGAATAACTATAAACTTAAATCTTCATTTTTATTTAAAAATAAATGTATTTCATTCAGCATGCCCTTCTCAACGATTACAGATTAAAATGACTTAGAACTATTAACTATAACTTGGAACGTTTCCAACCCCGTTCCATTCCATTTAACTCCTCTCACTAATGAACATTATTCAGATCAATACGTTTCACAGAAATGTGGATTTCTGACGTCATCCTCATCTATATTACAGTAGAAATGATTGAGGACGTTTATATTCTAGAAACTACTGTTTTAAGTGGAAGAAAGTGGAAAAAAAGTTGTTCTTTCTATATTTCATGGATCAGATGTCAATATTTCTTATGTCATACTATGTTAATTACACAAGAAATGTCCTTAAATCGCCATAATTAAGATACAAGTCTTAATGACACACGACTGAGTTCACAAGCCTTTATAAAAAGAAGATTCTCTCAACGCAAACAAAGCATTAATCACTGTTTTCATAGTCGTTCACCCCCGAGTGGGCGACGGAAATAAACACGTCTCGGCGACAGCTGCCGCCGCTGACATCGAGGCAACGTTCTCACGATAGTCGCGACGATGCGAAGAAACATTTATGCGTTTCTCAGACTTTCGACACCAACTCTTGGCTCGGCTTCGAGATGCTCCCTCACTCTCTCTCTCTCTGCTCTCCGACATCGATCTTCCGTCAGGCGGCAAGAGTTAGGTGTGGACTCCGCAACAGGAGGTCGTCGAGTCCGAAAAAACCATCGAGTATTCAACGTTGTCTGTGGAAAGTGCTGATGGGAAACACGCCGTGCATTATGGGATCATTTGATCCGAGTGGTTCGACTCCTGGGGGGGGGGAAGCAGAGAGATGCGTTCTCCGGCTTTGCAGGTTGATCCTCTTAACGTGCATTAAAATATGGCGCATTTACGGTTTTTTTTTTAGCTCCATTTATCAGTTGTTTACGTGACTGACCTGTGTCGCAGAGGAGGAGACATTTGTGTAACACCACCCGGGTGGGGGGGTGGAGGCGGTGATATCCCAAAATTAATAAATAAATAAAACGACCCCAGACGAATGTTAGGAGTCTTTTTTGGGATATTGGGGGGGGTTCTAAGGTGTCGAGGGGCTGGGTGGGGGGTCGGGGGGGTGCAGAACGAGAAAGGTTAAGAGGATTGGCAAGTTCCTGCAGTATGGGGTTGTTGCTAGGGAACGGAACTGCGACCGGTCGCCTAGCAACACTTGTCTCACGGAGAGAGAGAGATTGCTGCAGCAGCCGCACCCTCATGTATCAGCGGGGAGTGGGCCGAAAAAGCAGTTGCCGTGGCAACCAATCACATCCCCCCCCCCCCGAATGGAAGCCTTGGAGACAGCGAATAAGGGGTGCAAGAACAACAGAGAGGGGGGACGCGACGAAGACAGGTCAGAGCAGACAAACAGAAGGGGAAAAAAAAAAAAAAAAAGAGATGAAGAACGTACGTCGCCGCCGACGACGACGACACATCCCTCAGCAGGGATCCGTTTTTTGTTTTTTTTTCTCTTTTTTAAACGAACAAAGCAGAAAATAACAGTGTCTATTTTGAATGTAGGACATCCGGTTACAATTTGAGGCTTCAAACACCCACATACGCCAGGTGCCATGGCAACCTCTTCACAAGGAGCGTTTCTGACCTGCTTATAGCTGCAGCAACATAATCCCTTTCCTTGCTGCAAAGTATGGGCTAATATTCTCGGCGACGGTGAAGTGACAGAAGTCTGACTGGCCGAAACAATCCTTTCTCTTTGCTCATCTTCATGGGGTCGAATCATCTTCGATCCTCATGACTTTCATGTTAGAAAGCTCGTAATAGTTGGTTTCACGGTATCATTTGATCATTATTTCAGGTTAATACTGACCCATGCAATAAGTCTGTGCTATAACATTGGACTTTTGCTGCCATTTGTTATTAATTTATCTTCTGAATCATTGTATATTTCTTGGTGAGTTCCTATTTTGCTGCTTGTTTTTTGTAATTGTCTTTCCTAATGGTGCAAAAAAGATAAATACTGTTTTTATAAAAAGTTCTCCCCTGATAACATCCTAGTAACACTAGAGATACTGACAAAATATTGACTTGATTTGTAGCTTATAATCCATGCGTTTGTGTCTTCTCGTTTAGGCTAGTTTTTATCTATTGTAACAGTTTATTTTCGTGTCCAAACAAGAAGGATCTGTCTCGCCTACAGTTAATACAAAACTCTGCATCCAGAATTCTGGGCTGCTCTAGTAGAAGAACTCACATTTCCCCGATCCTTAAAACTCTTCACTGGCTGCCAGTTTCTTTCAGGATCAATTTTTAAATTCTGGTTCTTACTTTCATATCTATTCATGGTCAGACTCCTCCTTACATCAGTGATCTGATCAACTCCTGTGTTTCTCTTATGTGTCTTGGCCTTTAAAAGTATATATTTTAACTGTGTATTGTTTTTGTTTGTTAAAGCGCTTTTTGGCCCTGGTCTAGAAAGGCACTTTACAAATAACCTTTACTTACTTACTTGATTTATTGATTTGTTTTGCATCTCTTTTACTCACTTAAGTGTAATAAACCTTAATATTTAAAGCTCTTTGGTCTAAAGTTTGGTCAGAAAAGTACATACAAAGATTTTTAATGGATCTTTTTTAAAAGGTCATGTTACTTGAATATATAAAGTTTAAGTCAAGGTTTAACGAGTGAAAATGATGAAATTTTGTTTTATTTTTTGTTTTACAGAAGAGAAACATTCGCTTTTATCAGTTATGTTCCATCCAATCAAAGTCTTAGAAAAACTATTTATTGATTGGCCTTTGTTTTTTTCATCATTCCGACCCAATTCCTTACATTTTAACTCAATATATAATAATAATAATAATAATAATAATAATAATAATAATAATAATAATAATAATAATAATCTCTATTTATATAGCGCCTTTCTTGAAAAATACATTTGAAAGTGCCTTATATATTGTTTTTTAACATATTTGCTTCCATATTTCTAAAAAAAAGAATCTAAGGAATATATACTGATGTGCTGGTCAAGCTTCATGAAACAGTGTCATGTTGTTTAGAGGTCAGCAGGTGGCGACATCAGTTTAAAAAATAATGTGATTTTCTTTATGACAGTTGTTCAAAACAAAGGAAAGTAGTACAGAGACCGCCATCTAGTGGACTCTGAAAATAATGACACTGCTTCATGAAGCTTCATCAGATCATCACTAGTAATATATATATATAGATATACATCTATATATAAACAATAATAATATAATACAGTTGATAGAATTTGACTGGAAAACGCTTCCAATGCCGGATTTCGTTCCTCATTTTAAAACCAGGATTAATTCTATACCCGCATATGACATAATCCTTTGGAACTGGCTTGTATTATGGTATTAAAGGAATAAAACTGCTAATTTGAAGAGAGAACAAGATGTTTTATGAAACAGTGTTTTTGGAGTGAAATTGGATCAAAAACCAAGTTTAACAAAATCTTTTTCTTTTTTTTTTTAAATATTATAAACATATGAAGACTATTATTATTGTTTTAAAGAAAATGTGTTATTAGTAAAGTAGCATGATAGTATTATTTAAAACCCTCCATATTATAGTAAAAAAAAAAAGGTTTTTAATAAAAGTATTATTTAGATTTGATTATGTAATAGTCAAAAACCCATTTTATGTCCATGTGTTTTTCTTTCGATTCTTCTTCCTGTCAGGGCGGTCGTTCAAATTATCTCCGGCAAAAAATAGCCCACAAAGTATATAACAAAAATAAATAATAATAAATCAAAGAGAATTTTTATGCTAGGACTCGTTTTTCATCTAAATAAAATCTCGGCGGAAAGTAGGTCACAGCGGAGGGAACTGGTGTGGGCTTCAGAGCATCGTGTCTGCAGTGCAAGCCCACCCCCCCTGTCTTCCGATCTCCCTTACTGCCGCTCTGCTCCCTCTTGTCTGACATCCTTTTTTCCCCCTCTTTTTCGTTTCGCAACCTTTTCACCCCTGTACCTGCTTCTGGTTTCCCCAGTTTACGTAATAATCCGTCTATTTTTAGACCCCCATCTGGGTCCTGAGGAGGGTTGATTTCAGGGGCAATGAGGGCTAAAGAGCTAAAGTACAGTGATGGGCTGACGAAGCTTCGTGAAACAGTATCGTAGGGAAGCCAGTAGGTGGCGCTGTCATCTTTTTTTAAAAATGATCCGAGCTTTCTATATAATAGTCGTCAAGGTCATTTAATAGGTTATAAAGGACGGTGCCATCTAGTGGACTTTAGAAACAAGGGCAATGCTTCATGAAGCTTCGCGCGAAAACAAAGCTAGTCAAACAAGTAAGTAATATTTATTTATATAGCGCTTTTCGAGACCAGGGTCACAAAGCGCTTAAACAATCAAAACAATACTCAAAAAAGTACATACTTTAAAGATCAAGATAATACTGAGAACAACACAGGAGTTCGAGAAATTCAAGTAGTAGTAGTAGTAGTAGTAGGTATTGTCTTGTATATTCTGTGTAAACAAAACAACTAAATCATCTTTTATCGATGGATAAACTTCAACATGCAGTCCAAGTGTCCCAGATTTCTTTTCAGATTTACTTTCCTTTGGTTTCGCACTTTCGCATGACAACCTCCCGTGTCCCTATAGAGCCATGAGATGCCAGAAAACCTTTTATTCAAATATGCATTATTTATTTAAACGTATGAAATATAAAGTCAAAGACGAAAAAAAAAAAATGGGTCATGAGCTATATTTACAACTTCTCTTACTCTATTGTCACAGAGCTAAATTCAATGGTTTCAAAAACGATCTCCCCCTGCTGGCGGATGGTAGAACACTACGAAATAATGCCGTGGACATTTTGTTACCTTTTATTTAAAGTAGAGAACAATTGATTTTAAAAATGTTTACTGTGTTTAACAGTCATTGTTGAAGTTTTAAATGAGACCAAACCTCTTGTTTCGTGAACTCCATTGTTATTTGCAGTTTATATAGTAGAGAAAGATTATTTACTCACCATGTGGTCCACTGGCAAAATAGTTTATTGAAGATCACTTCCTGCTTTTACCACCTGTGTGATGTCATCGGGGAGGTCATTGGGCGCTACCATCTCTGGGGGGGGGGGGGGGGTTTGATTTGTGTGAGCTTAGTTCATAAGAATCTTATGATGTAATTAATGAAGTATATATAATAATATCATGAATATTATATTATATTATGAGTGATTACTGTTAGGAGTCTTAACTTGGTTCAGTCCACGTGAATTCAGGTGTTGAAAAAAGGGAAGTTGATTGGTATTTTAATATATATATACTTTTTTGAAATACATGTATCTCTGCTAAATTCCATTTTTTTTTATTTTGGTGCAAAAAACTGGCTGTTGTATAAAAGTAAAAAGTATAAAATAAGACTAAATATTGTTATATATTATTAAATCTTTACTTTTTTTTTTAACTTATTTGAAAAATGACAAAAGTACAAAATCGAAAACCCTACAATCATCGATTAGGGACTAGCAATGAATAATATAAAGATAATGTAAGATATTTATTTATTATTTCCACAAATTTAAGTTGTCACAGCAGTTCACAAAAAGAATTAAAAAAATACATTATATTATATTAACATTATATTAACACGTACAGTACACATATTAAATATAATTGCTAAAACAATAATCATTATATATTAACCATAGTAATATAAAAAATACATTGATTAAAAAAAAAAATTGAAATAAACACAACAGCAGTAAAAAGGATAATCATAAATACATCGACAACATTAAACATTAGTACAAGACAGTAACATTAGTACAAGAAAGTACAAATGGGGAATGATCTACTTTGATTGTGAGCCAAACCCTCCAGCGGGCCACAAAGTTAATAAACAAATAAACTTGGCAGGACGGGTTTGGCCCCTGGGTATGAAGTATATCAGTGCCATCACAATAGAGAATGATTAAATTTAGCATTTTTTATTGATTGTTGTTGTTTTTTGTAAGCCTTTCTCTTTTTTATAATAACTGAAATGAATAATTTATATATTTAGAGTTGAGTTTGTTTTTATTAAATTATATATTTCATCAATTTGTATATTGAAGGTTTTTTTATATATATATTTAAATAAAAAACTGAATCGAATATTTCTCAAAAAATGAATTGTCTTTTTTTTTCTTACTTATAGAGTTTAATATTCTAATTCTGATCATTAGAAAATTCATGTTTTTAATTATAATTTTTTGTATTATTCTTCATTTCTAGCCTTTTAAATACAATATAAAAATGTCGTGCCACCAGTCAATACATTTTATATTGAATTTAAAACATGTTATTTTCTTAATATATGTTGGTTAATATTAAAATGTTAAACTATCTTAAAAAAAGAAAAATCATTTTCATCTAAAAAACAAAAAACTCAAGCTATTAATATACAAATTACTGCATTCAATTATTAAAAAAAACAATACAGTTATTATGAATTCAACGTTTTAATATTTTAATAAAATATTTTAAATAAAAAATATAACCACATTTTCAAGTTTTAATGTCCTTAAGTTTGACATAGAGGTCGATAATGAAGCAAAATAGATGTTTATATTCAACGATGTCTCAAATCTCTCTCCACCCCTATAGACGGTGACGGCGGAGAACTTTCCCCTCCGGTCGGCGCCGGCGTCAACAGCAACAGCTGGCACTTCAGATACGGAGCAGCACAAGGTTACGGACCCCCTCAGCAGCTCAAGCCCGGGGAAATCCCCCCGGAAGCCTTCATCATCCCCGGGTCCCCCGCCATCATCTCCATCCGCCACGACCCGGGACCGGTCGACGACAAGGGCGACTTCATAAGCTTCGGCAAGAAGGAGGAGGCCAAGAAGAAGAAGAAGAAGAAGAAGGACAAGAAGGACAAAAAGGATAAAGGGAAGGATGATAGCGGCGATGATTAGCGAGTCTGGGGGCCGTCAGACGAAAAGAAAAGCCAAAACGAAGTGAGGGAGCTTCCTTGAACCAGAGAGACATTTTGCACCGTGGCCAAGCCCTCATTAGATCCGACCCGGCTCTCCACGCCGCGTAGACGTGCTAAACAAATCATTCAGTCTCTTTCCTTGGCTGATCGCATTTGGCCGATAAAAGTTTTAACGACGAACAAATCCATTTAAAAGGATGGACCAAATTCAAACGTATTTTATTGGTAAAGACCAGCACCTCTGTGATTTACTGCCCCGCCAACAGTTTGTACAAAACGACACAGTATTTCTACCCGACAAATGTCGAGCTGACGAGTTGGAATCTCGGTCTTTATGCAGCCCCCCCCCCCCTTCGCCCCTTCCTTTTTATGGCTCCTCTAGAGATCCAGATAAACCTAAAACACTGACGCTTTTGTCACCAATATTAAGGAGGCCTTGTAGAAATTCAGTAATGTGGTCTTTTTTTATACAAAAAGGAACTTTTTGGAAGAAAAAAAAAGGAAATAAATAAATGAACATAGCACCTTTTGTGAGTGAAGGAGGCGGCTGAGACGCTCGTATTTAAAGTTTCAGTGTAACAGCACATTGCCGAGAAAAAAAAAAGAAGCCCTGAACTGGGTTGTACCAACTATGCGCAAGTTTGTTCCCCCCCCCCCCTGGGTTCGGTTCAAAAAGTAGAGGCTTCATACCTTGCAAGTTTATTTAACGAAAACTACTAGATTTGATTGTATTAGAATGAGAGGGTTTCTTAAGGCTATTACTAGTTATAAGATTTGTACAGAAAAGGGAAACGATTGGATTCGGAGGCGATTGGGAGTTTTTTTTGGATGTTTTTAGAAACACTTTTTTAACGTAGCGATCTATTTTGGCTAGCTCGGTGGGCATGCTAGGATGCTAAAACAAAAAAAAAGCAAAAAAAACGAAAAAAAAAAATGTGTTAAAAGTATCACGCAAAATTCCAACCTGAGAAATAAACGCATACAAATAATCTCACATTTTAATCCGATTTGAATCGACTTAAAAACATCCAAAACGAAAAAAAAAACTGGCATGGATTTTGCAAACTATTCAATGTGCATAAAAAGGAAAAAATTATATATATATATATACATATACTGTTAGTGAGTGCAATTGTGTGACGTTGTATCATTTGCACCGGCTTTACTGCTTGCTTAAACATTTAGTTGTTATTTGAGAAATTTTTTGTGGTGCTATGGCTTGTATTTAAAGCAACGCTCCGGAGTTGACGTGGATGTAACTATGGGAACTGACATGCGGCTGATGCAACCTTGGAATATGGCGCCGGGTCAACGGGGGTCACGATCCCGCCCGTGCGTCGGGGCGCAACCCCCAGTCTGACACTTGCACACATCATCTCTACACACTAGACACACACATACATAACGCACACTGACAGAAATACGCACACCCTCTGCTTCTGAAAAAGGCTTATTCGTGGAAGTGTATTATACGGCTTCGAAAGCAGGAAAACAAAAAAAAACGTTGCTTGTTGCTTCATTTCTGTTGCGGTTCGGATCCCTCTACTTCTGTCTCTGAATGTTAAGTAGTTGTTCTCCGCCACCTCGACGCTTCAGTGCTTCTTGTAGACTTTCGCTCGTCCCTTTCCATCAACTCCAGCATCTCTCTGGTCGTTTTCGATGGCGGGTTAAGTGACGTAGATCCAAACGATCGACCCTGCTTTCGTTGACGTCGTCCTGGCTAAGATGGGATTCCAGCGGGGCTCATTATAAACATCTAAAGGTTCTGCAAAAAGATCGGGGTTTCTTAAGATATACAGTAAAGACGCGGGATATATGGCGTTGCCTAGAACTATTCCACCGGGAAAGCCTTTATTTTTCAGACAAAAGAGTTTCTCTCTTTGAGACAAACAAATAACTACATGCAGTATGACCTCCGTGTTCTACCAGGAAGCGAGACGAGACTTAAATAAAGATAAGAGTCAATACAGTGGTCCCTCGTCATATCGTTGTTTAAAGGATTTTCTACGGCAATAAAGAACAGGAACAGCCAGTCACTGGTTGCTACAATAAGTATACGTCTATGTTGCAACCCCTTTGATTGGTTGGCTGGGCGGCAAAGCATCACGGGAGCTGTTCATGTCAGCGTTGTTGGGTTGTTAAGAGGGATGGCATCTTGTGTGCAACATTGAGTTGGCAAGTTCAACTCAATGTTGGTCATTTAATCAAGAAAATTGCATCGTCGCGGATTTCTATTGATTTGGGTCACGACGTAACCCCTGCGATAAACGAGGGACCACTAAATTGTGAAAGTAGAGAGAGAGATAAAAGAACGTTACACACAAGTAAAATGACTTCTGGATTATCTGGTTGGTTTAAGGGCATGTTACCACAAGGCAAAATGTATCGTAAAAATGTTCGCTACATAATTGGTGCCCCGCAAGTTTGACAAGACAAGACAAGACATCGGTGGCGCTACTATGAAAGAAGTAAAGCAGACGAGGAATACAAGAGATCTTTTAACTAGACTTTTGTAGAACACTGTGTGCACTGGCTGTAGGTTTTGATCGTTTTTGTTTTCACGCCATAGAATACCACAAAAGGCGGCCATTTTAATAGCTAAAGAGCTATGATAATGAACCAGATGTTCTGATATCCATCTTGGACAGAGTGCAACTTTTCAGTGGCCTAGTCGTATTAGCAAGATTGCTTATCATACGTTTAAGATACATGCTTACAAAAACACTCCTGAAATAGAACAAACTTGTACGTAATCCAACTCACTTCCGGCTCGACCTTGAAGTGACCGTCCATGTCCGTGTGTTAAGCCTCAACATCGACCCATTTGTAAACTAACAGAACAACCTATAGCGAGATCATCGTCAAAACCCCCGATGGAGGACGGACGAGGGTCGCGAGCAGTGGTTTTTAAGGAAAGACCTCAGAGCTCCTTGTACAGATCATCATCGTTGTATGCAGCTGCTGCGATCACGTTCCCTCCATGTTTCCTCCCCTGGTGTCCGTCTGTGCCGTCAGATCACCAAGTGGCTGTTTGCATGTAATAAGCAAAGGAAACAGATACTATACAGATAATATATATAAATATATACATATGTTTTGGGGTTTTTTCTTTCCACCGGTAAAATGCATATTGACGTACCTGTGATCCACGACAAAAAAAACCTTCATTTCATCCACACACTGATTCAGATATACAAATGTCTGTCCTGTTTAATGTACATAACGCTGTCGTGTTATGGTTTTTAAGTTTTTACATCGACCGATAAACTTCCAAGCGATGATCGAAACACACCCTCCATATATTTTCCTTGCTTAGTAGACAAAAAAATGACAAAAAAAAATATAAAATGTGTAAAAAAAACTTTTGACAAAAAAAAGAAGTAGATGTATTCTCTGCTTGTGTATAGTGAATGTTTGTCAGTCGCCGGGTGTGGTGGGTGGGTTGGGTGGTTTGGGTGGGTGGTCACCCCCCTGACTGTGACCAGTGCCGATCTGTTGAGAACTTCTTTTGTACACCTGCTTATCATTGTTAAGGTGATGATAGTGATTCTTATGATTTTAATCAATCTGGTAACGTGTTTTGTTAATAAGTCACAAATAAAGCTTTTTTCTTAAAATATCTAGACTTGGCTCTTGATTCCATCGGATGCTCGTCACGACGTCGGTTATAGATAAAGAAATATAAAAACAGGGTTCCTAAACTTAACCCGAGTCACATGGTTCGTGAGTAACAATTATCTCTATATTAAAAAAAAATCTAAAAAATAGAACCTTAAGTATTATTATTATTATTATAACAACAATTAAAAAATATTGTTTGTTTCTTCCTGCAGCAACACCAGTTATTACCTACATATGTGTGTTAAAATGTCATTATATATTTAAAGACCAACTTAAATGTCACCATTAATTCAATGAAACAGAAAAAAAAGGTAGTAAAAATTAAAAATTGAGCCTCTGGGATGATATTATGTGGTTCTTTTTATCTAATGCCTTCCACCTTTTTTCTTTCTTATCCTTTATTTTCAAGTATATTGTTAGTGCGCCCTGAGCTTTGAACAATAGCAGGTGGTAAAGGAATAATAATACAAATTATTATCATAATAATAACATTTTTTTTTGGTTTTCATAGCTCTGGAAAATAATTAAAAAATGTGACCAATACGCTAACCTTTACACTACAACATGTAATTTTCGTACAAATGACAAAAAAAATGAACGAAAAATCCAGTTATAAGTTAGGTGGTCCAGTCTCAACAAGAATTTACTGTGGGGGGTTCAGCCTTTAGTCGCAATAAAAAGCAGCTCTTGCTGACATCAGCGCCTTGAAGGAAGATTGATGGCTGGAGTCGTGGATGAATGAGGCTTGAAGGGTTGACATATTTGGTGTACCGAGATTCTATCTACAGTAATACATCATTTTATTTCATGTATTTTATTTTTGTTTTATAGTCACACATTGTAATAAATAAGGGAGGTAAACATTGTCATAAAGGAACAGTTATTGCAATATTGACTATAAAAAGGCTCGTAAATGATTCCATATTGTTGATAAATAACATGAATACTTTGATAAACATGTACACGTTTGAAGGGATGGGTGTAACATTTTCTCACAGCTCATGTCTGACGGTTTTATGAGTCACTGAGGTCATTGGGTTATCTCTGTGCGCGGCGCGCCCTCTGTCGGTAGACAAGAGAAAGGGAAAAATGTGACAACCTCAACCCTGAGCTATAGCACCACCTGCTGACGCATTGCGGAAAACGCTTTGTTTAAAAGATAATAATTGCAAAGGGAAGTAAAGCTTGTTTCATCTTCATAGAGTTCATAATTTCTGTGACTTTGTTTATCATTACGCACTGGTATGTGATAATGAGAGCGGCTGTATCTCCCTCTGCTCTTATGTTATCATGTTATTGTCCAATTTTCAAAGCAAGTCCCCAAATCCATTTTCCATGCTTCATGTGTGATAAAAAGTTTTATTTGCATGAGTCAGAACATTCAAAAATGAAAAAAAAAAACTCATTTATATGGCAGGACACAAGAGCGTCGGACAAAACAGAAAAAAGTCATCGTTGATAAGTTAAAAATTCATGAACGTACAATATATTATTTTAAAAAAACTTAATATTCAGAGATACACACTGTTATGTGTGTTTATTTACAATCAAAAGATCATCTCCGTTCTATTGACTAACTTTACTTTTCATTCGATCTTCACCTGAAAAACAATATATATGAATATATATAAATTCTATAATTTGAAGCAGAAATACTTGCACAATTATATATAAAGTACTTGATTTAGTTAAAGAATTTGCCCAAGCACTCAAGCCTCATTTATATATATATATATATATACAGTATATACATATATATGTATATATACAGTATATATATGTATATTTCTTTTTCATTTTGTAAGGAACAATAAATATATTTATTTAACATTATCTATAGTGTTTTTTTCGCTACATTTAATCATCTATATAGTTAGATCCTGAGTTAAATTGGACAGTTCACGAGTGAGAAATTCTCCCACATATTAGTAAATCCAAATGGTCCTCAAAGCAGCGCTCTCAAATCACAAGTCTTTTTGCATGTCCCGTGATAACTAATAGTTATTTTGTTGATTATTATCTATATCACATGTGTCTAAATACAGTCGGTCAAGTCATCGTATCGGGCCAGTTGTGGCTGAAAATAAATGAATGTTCCTGATCATATGGTGACCTACAAAGATGCCGGTATTTAGGTTAGGTAGAACTTTATTGATCCCTCAGGAGGTCTCCTTCGGGAAATTGTTTTTTTTTTCAATAGCCAGAGCAATACAGCAATTATTCATAAAAAATAAGAACAACAACAAAGAGAAATAAAGAGAAAGAACAAGATGATGCAATCTAAGTCTAAAGATAAAGAACAAGAACATAGATAATAAAAAAAATAACAAAGACAAAGGATACAAAGACTAACATAGAACAGAACATCCAGATACTCTTACTCCACTCCTGCCCCCGAACTCAGAAATGTACCATTTAATAGCATGAGGAATGAATGAGTCCTTGAGTCTATTAGTGTTGCATCTGGGGAGGAGCATTCGTTCTCCATCTGCTTCTCTGCTCACTGATGACGGTGCTGAGAGGATGACTGTCATCATCCATGATGGACAATAGTTTAAGATAAGATGAGTACATAATTGGTTTAAAAATATATAAGATTACCTCCCATAAGAGTTAAAAAGATGTCCAAGGAAAGACATTCGAAAAAGAATGTTGAAGGGTGAAAACCCGAAGATGATTGAGACATATCCACCCTTAATAATGAAAAGACAAAATCACAATTACGCTTCCTATTAAATATTGTTGGTTAAATATACAGTTTCGATAAGATTTTGTGTTCCAGTAACAAATACATTATTTTTGCTTAGTTTTAAATACATTCAAGGAAAGACTCTCACAAAAAAGGATATAAATAATATTATATAAAAATTAAATTACAACCTTGCAGACTAATAATAACAGAGAGTCATCTTATTCATTTGTAAAAAAAACAAACATTATCAACTTTTCAAAAGGCCACAAAATTCAGATTTTCCACCCTGACTGAGACACTGATTGGCTGCTTCCCCACTTTCACCCTTTCCTAAGGACGATTAAGGATTATTATTTTAATTGAAAACATGTGGTGAATGTTTCTAATAAATTCTAATTAAATACTTAAAAGGAATCTCCAAATGTATTGAAGGATTTTTTTAACTCTTTAAAATGACTTGAAAAGAGTCAAAATGTCCCGCTGAAGGAATTCAACAGTCCTTTAAGGTAGAGATGGTCTGATGAAGCTTCATGAAGCAGTGTCATTATTTTCAGAGCCCACTAGATGGCGGTCTCTGCACTACTTTCCTCTGTTTTGAACAATTGTCATAATGAAACATCACTTCATCATTTTTAAACTAATGGCGCCACCTACTGACATCTAAACAATATGACACTGTTTCATCACTACTTTAAGGCGCTAAATTAGAATCAAAAAGTTTAGTTCTTAAATACAAACTAAACAAATTGGACTTTATCTGAAAAAAAAGACATAAAAAAATTAAAAATATAACTTGGAAAAAAGTGTATTCTGCAATGTAATCCACTGTTGCCCTGATCATTTATATATACTCTGGCCTAATGTAGTTTTAAATCATTTCTTTTAGCTTTTTAACTAAAATCAAGCAACATTTACTCGCGTCAATAGATATAAATAAAGATAAAAAGTCACACTTTCAACTCTCAACTGTGTTTTAGGCCATTCATAAAATAAAAATATGATTTCTTTTCACTTAAATTATCATTTTATAATGAAAAATCATTGACTCAATTTAACTTTTTGGTTTGGCTGGTAATTTACCGACACTCCCTACCTTCCTGATGCATCACTCCTCCCTCGCTTCAGACCTCCACCCGACTGTAAATCTGGTTGCATGGATGCTGAGGAGGAGGAGGAGGAGGAGGAGGAGGAGGAGGAAGAGGATAGTAGCAGGAATAGGAGAGAGAGAGAGAGAGAGAAAGAGAGGGAAGAGAAAGGCGTAGCAGGACACAAGTATCTTGGAGGACAGTCTGCTGTCTTTGTGTGTTATATCCGAGCGGCAGCGCCAAGAACAAGAGCGAGAAGATTTACCGACATTAGACGGATTAAATCAGCAGCTTTTTTTTAAATGAACTTGACCAGGGACATTTTTTTTTTTTTTTCCCAAATTCATCATCAGCAAACCAGAAAGAGTTTCCAGCATGTAAACAGCAAAAAAAAAAGTGCAAACTCCAGATCATGGATTCAACAAAGAGGGATTCGCAGCATCGTGGACCTGGTAAGTTTTAAGCTAAAAAAAATGTGGATGAATGTTCAAACTACATTTAAGAAAAAAAAATGATGTTTGTTGAGCGGAATACTTGTCACGGGAAATATAGGTCACTTCAGGGAGCTCAAGTAAATCACCAGATGACTCAATTTTTGACATGGTTGACAGGTGGCGGTTAGGGTGATGAAGAGGAAAGAAGGCTTGTCAGGACGTGTGTGTGAAGGAGCGATGGTGGGAGTGTGTACACCAATCCCTCTCATATTTGCATATTTTAGTAGTTAATCTCTTGCCCACACACATACACAGAGTCTATAATGTTGTTGACTACAAAGCACTCAAAGCTACAGGGGTCCCCATAACGCTGGGTAAATGTGTTTGTGGCCACATGAGCCAAATGATTGGTGTTCAAACAAATATGAAACTCGATAGTTGTTACGTAAAACCTCTATTCACATGACATCTCTTGGCTTTTAAGATTATAACTTTGTAGAAAACATAAAAATGCCCAAAACCAAAAGTAATGAAAGGATGAAAAATGTATTTTATCTAAGATGATGGGTGTCAGTTTGAGTTAGAAAAAGAGTGACCTTGAGAAAAACACGCTTTTTTTTTCAGTCCAGACTTCTTCTGAAACCCTCAGAGGTTCCGACGTCAAGCGGGAAACATCGTCTCTCTGACGTGTCCCGGGTTCTGCCCCAAGGTCTCCTCCTAGTTTAACATGTTTAAAACACCAAACTGAGCCTGAGAAACCTGGGTGTTTTATTTGACAAAGACATGTCTCTAGTTCAACACTGCAGAAAACTGACCAGAAACTGTTTCCTTCAACTGAAAAATATCTTAACTTGGGAAAATTATGTCACAACACGATCAGGAGCTTATAATCCATTTGTTTGTATCTTCTCGTTTAGACTATTGTAAAAGTTTATTTTCGTGTCTAAACAAGAAGGATCTGTCTCGCCTGCAGTTAATACAAAACTCTGCAGCGGGAATTCTGACCCGCTCTAGTAGAAGAACTCACATTTCCCCAATCCTTGAAAATCCTTCCAGGCTGTTGCTCCTAAGCTTTGGAACGATCTTCCTCTCCTTCTAAAGTATATATTTTAACTGTGTATTGTTTTTGATTGTTAAACTACTTTGTGACCCTGGTCTAGAAAGGCACTTTACCAATAAACTTAACTTACTTATTTACTTACTTACCTCCTATTGACAAAGATGTCCAGAAAAAAGCATCTTAAAAAGTTGCCCACGTAACCTCAACTTGTTTCTTTCCATGTGGAGGAGAGTTATATTTGAGTCTCTCACGAATGACTGAGCACTTTAACCTCCTCTGACAAGGAAAAGTAATTTGGGCTGCTCGTATCCGCCATCTTGTTCTTCGGGTCATGACTAGTAATAGTCTGATGAAGCTTCATGAAACAGTGTCATATTGTTTAGAGGTCAGTAGGTGGTGCCATCAGTTTAAAAATAATGTGTCAAAATAAAGGAAAATAGTACAGAGACCGCTATCTAGTGGACCCTTAAAATAATGACACTGCTTCATGAAGCTTCAATGCTTGAAAAAATCTTTAGAAATTAGAAAATATGATATATTATGAATATTTATGTTACATTTTATACATATACATTATACATTTTAATATAAAAGGTTTACGTGATTAAAACGTAGCTGTTAAAAAAAAAAGCAGATAAATCCCAAGATCAAAATATTGTTTTGCTTTCACATTGTTTATCTTTCCAATTTCACTTTGACCTTGTGGCGGCCAGAAGTGTCCCGTCACCGACCACTACAGATAAAGACACATACGGGAAGAGAAAGTGTTCGTCCCGTGAAGGCTGAGTATTCTTTCTCTGTTGGTAATTAATAATTCTTCTTGGGCTCCTGTTTGAAATGCTAATATTATATAGATCATATAGGAGGCTGACACCATTAGCACGAACAGATTAAAAATTCATGTGGTTGAAACCAGTAAAAAAAAGTTTTTAAACCTGCTTATTTTTAGGTAGAATTTCTAATGGAATCTGTTGCACTTTTTGAACACTGTTGAAAGTGCTTTATGTCAAAATGAATAGTCAAACATTATAGTTTGAAAGCAAATGAAAAATTACAATATTTATGACAAATACAAACCGTCAAAAATAAGTGAAATTAGCTTATTCAATGTATTTTCAGTTGCAAAGCTTTATTTATATTCGTTGATAAAATTTAATTTTTATTTTAATGTAACATTATACTTTATTTGTGTCATTTGTATTGTTAAAAACATGATTGCTGTAAAGGGGAAACTGTCCACCTGATTTAAATTAGATAAAAAAAACAATGTAAAATGACTTATTCGGCAACAACATGACAAATAACCTTAAAAAAGTACTGATTTTTTTTCAATAAAGCCTCAAAAAATGCATTACCTTGTCATAGAGGCAGAACATAATATAAAAAAGGAAATAATACGAATGAAATAAAAAGAGATTCATTATATAAAACACATATTAAAATAAAACAAGAGTCCAATCCATGCATTTTCTTTAAACCCAAATCCTGAATTGCTTCTTATTTTGTAGAATTTGCTGGTACCGACAAAATTGCTAAAGCATGCAACGAAAAGGTCTGAAAGTTCCAAACAATCATATATATTTTTTGTTGCTGCTCCAAAGTGGTTTGGATAGTGTATCGTGAGGTCAACATCATTTGTGCAGTGTTCCATGTCTTGAGTTCACGCTGCTTACTTTTTCTCTTTTTTTTCCCCTGTTAGCTCCTTTTATATGGATTAAATGACGTGGAAACGCTGCTGCCCTCTTGATTTCTGAAACTTTAAAGTCAAGCCGACAAGGGGATGGGGAGACGAGCCGCTGACCTGACGACTCCAGTTCCAGTTTTGGGTGTTCCGGCCTTTGTCGGAGGCTGGAAGGCGGCGTCGGCGGACAGGAAAAAAGAAGCCCTGCTGCAAACTTTGGGTCTGAACTGCAGCATTGGCGTTCAGACGTCCCCGGCGATCAACAAACCCACAACCCTTCTACCTGAAACTCTCTTCTCGTCCGCCGATGATCAGGCATCCAAAAGCTACGTCGCCAAGGAAACAGAGTACAAGGAGATCCTCGCGACAAAGGAGAAAAGGACGGCGTTGAAAGTGAAAAGTGGCGAGCTGAAAACCAAGAAAGAAGTGACTTTTAAAACAGTTGGAGGTGAAAACTGCCACAGGAACATTAAGGAGACTTTTCCCAACGTCTTCACAGGGAATATTAGCAACTTTAGGACTAAACCTACCGGTCGTTTCTCCAACGGCAGCGTCGTGGATTCAGACATGATGGGAGGGATCAGCGTCTTAAGCGAGGAACCCTCGGGTGGAAATAGAAAAGGTGGTAGTAGTAGAGAACAAAGTGGGAAGGCCTTGGTTTACACAGCTTTAAGCGTGCAGGAAAATATATGCGGCAATTGCGGCGGGTCACAATCGCTGAGTAGTAAGTGTTCCACCCAGATAAGGAATCAATCGAATCAGCATCAACTCAGAGACGGACTCAAGTTGGACAACATTCACCTGCAATGTAGGAAAATGCCTTTCCAGGCGTATCCGCTTCATCCAATAGACGGACCATCTCCGGCAGGTAACACCGGTGCAAAAACCGTCACTATAGCAACCATTGAAACGAGGAACGATCGAAAACCTCCGTATCGACCGCCGGGTTTTAGACTGGTGACTCCGCTCATGGCCACGGCCACCAAATCCAACATCCCCTCATTGTCTCGTCCGAAGATCAAAGTCCACCAAACGACAATAGATACAGCCAACAGTTATGAAGCGCAGGAATCCAAACCTTTGATGCAAGAACCAGGAAGAGTCGTTGAAAACGGCTCAATGTTCTCGCACTCACTTCCAGCTTTGGACAGAACAAATGAACCTTCCCGAGCCCCTCAATCCCAAACCATCGGTAAAACATCGACGTGCAATTCAGGTGCCAACAGCCAATCAAACCACCGGCCGAACTCAGGAATTAAACATTGCTTCAAATCTGCTTCTCTCGACATGCCGGTTAGCGAGAATCATCAGACGAACTCACAAGTGGGGATGAGTACAAGCGAAGAGCTAGTTTCCGCAGCGGCGTTCGGTAACACTCTGTGCAAGAAGAAAGCCCTCAGGAACTCTTCCAACCAAGTGAAATCTTCTTCGGCTTCATCCTCTTTGTCTACACTGAGGGAACACCACAACAACAGTGGCTGGCGCGCCTCTCTTCAAACGGACGCGACGCCCAAACACGACAAATTGGCCGGTCATTACGAGACGCTCCACACAGCAGAAGAAGTCGCGGCTAATGACGCTAATGAGCCCGGTTTCCGTCGCCCCGATCAGGGAAGCATCGCCGTGGGAAAACGGGATCCCGAGAGCGGGAATTCACTTCAGAGCGGCAACAACCAGACGGCGGACGCTTCGGCTAGCGAAGCGAGAAGTGTTCCCGATGAGGACCGCATGTTAAATCAACGAACGCCATCGGTTTTGCGGCGGGAAAATCCGAACCCGTCGCATGTCGCCGACTATCCCAAAAGCAACTCCGCGATAAAGTCGGGGAGCGCTCGTCCGCAGTGTCGGATGAACACGCGGGAAAGTAGCAGCACTGGCCATAAAGAATACGAGGAACACCCTGTACAATCTTTCGCAGGGTCTAGATCAGAGGTCACGGGCGTATCGACCACGCGTGGAAATGTTCAATCAAATCTAGATAAACGTTCATATGAATCGATCGACGCGGGCGAGACACAAACAAGCTACAAGCCCATTATCTCCGATGTCGTCCATCAAAGCGTGGCGTCGCTACGAGCGGCGACTCGCTACAGGGAATTGTGCGCGATTTGTTTCGAAGACGTCGGCGACGAGACGCCCGCCGACCGCAGGGCAGTAATAACCCCGAAATTAAGCGCCCCGAAGCCAGGGGACAGCTGTACGGCGCACTCGCACCCGGCCGGTGCCGCTTTTTTACTGCCGCCGTCCCCGCAGTGTCGCCAGTCGGCGAACCTCCGGGAGAGGCTGGAGAGTGTGGAGGCCAGTCTGGTGGCCAACAAGGACAGGATCCGGACTCTTCTCAACATCATCTACGACCTGGAGGCGTGTCACTCTCCCAGCGCTGGGTAAGAGGATCCGTTCGCTTTAGATCATGAGATATAAAAGATGAGACGCAGCCTCGGAGCAAGATGGTCTTGGGTTCAACCCCAGCTGTAGCAGGGAAGGGGCAATTTAATTTTCTCAGGGGTCACATTAAAGACTGTGAATGTTGGAGGGGACATCAAACCAAAAGCAAAAATAAGTTTAAAAAAAAAAAAAGATCAACTAAAGAACATAACAAAAAAAAAAAAATGCAGATAAGATATTCATAAATAGTATTTTTAATATGGCGCCTTTAATGAATGACTATAAAACCTATTTGTGAAGTAAGAAATCAAAGTTTTATTTAGTTGATCCAAAAGAAAATCAGAATATTTGTGAAGATAACAATAGTAAAGTGGATGATAGAATCAATAAATACAATAAAAACAACAACACAATAGTTATAATGATAGTAATAACACAGCAAAATACTTACAATCAAGGGCAAAAATAATAAGAACACCACACAAGGTCAGGTAAGGCTTGAAAGAGTAAATGTTCAAAATTCAAAATTGTGTATTATGTTTATTGTAAATTACGTGAAATATAAGTAAATTATATTATAAGTAAATGTAAAGATGAAATTCAACACCAACGACCTATATATATATATTGAGAGAGAGATTTTAATTAGAAAGATTGATCAAATGTATCTAAATACTAAAACCTATAATATAAATTTGATCAGATATATATTCAAAAAGAAAAATAAGAAAAAAATTGGGCCACAGTCAGATATGATGGAACACTAAATAGCAATAACTAAATACTAGCAATAGCAATAAATAATAATAATTATATACGTAATACATTTGATTTAATGCGCTTTTCGGGACACTCAAGGTCACCGTTTGAATTAGAATTATCAAAATGCATTAAAGCATAAAAAGCAGCAGCAGTGAAAAGTGAATAAATTGTGTTTGCTTTTACAGATTTCTCTTTTTTTTAGGTATGTTAAGTAAGTAAGTAAGTAAGTAATTTTTATTTGTATAGCGCTTTTCCAAACCAGGGTCACAAAGCGCTTTAACAATCAAAACAATATTCAATAAATATATACTTTAAAGGTCAAGATAAAACTGAGTTAATGCAACATTTATCTCTGTGTTTGTTGTAATTTCAAATAATTATGAATTATTTGATTATGTAATGACTCCAATTGTATCCATATACAGTTGTAAACTAAATGCATGATATACAATAATTTATACAGACTCAAATCTATCTATATAAACATGATTTTTGTCTTAATAGTATGCCGTTCAAAACATTATAACATAAGAGAAATTCAACTAATTTTCTAACCCCATTTTTTTTGGGCCTCTGTGACAGAAACCTACTTGATTCAATGGGGGCAAGACTCTCAAAGAGATTTTTTTTTTAGCAGCAAGTCTGCCCAGCAGCGATGTGTCTCCGTCAATCAGTCTCATCCCGTTTGGTCTGCTAATGAGTTGTGACCGTCGCCTAGGTCATGATTTAGAATAACCAGCCGCTGATAGGGGAATAACGTCTGACGTCATTGCGCTCAAGCTGGTCATTATTGCCTACGGTCTTTCATTGATCATGTGGAAAATCAGATTCCGGAGTGAAATTACGTTTGTCTTTTATTAGTGGGAGGAGGAAAACTGCAAGCGACCTCAAGAATTGCTCCACTTGCCAGAAGACTGCTTGCGCCATTTACAGGTGAAGTGAAGGTCAAATTTTTCTTTTTGTGTGTGTGTGTCACCCTGACAAAGTTTCTGTCTCAAAATGCCTTTAACATTCTTGAACCTTACTGGTTCTACACACAGCAAGTCTTTCCATTTGTAACACAACGACTCTTCTTCCCGGAACTTCTGTCCCTAGAGGTGAGGCGCATAGATGCGGCGCCTCACCGGCTTTTATTCGCTTAATTCAACGATCAGCGGGAACTATTTTATTCCCACAAACATATTAAATACATAGCGCTGACTGTAGAGAGTCATACTGTATAACAAATATTTTGGTTAAGTTAATATTCGAGAGGCTCAGCTTACCTTCAATAAAATATTGAATACATTTGCGTTATTTTCCCAATACCAAATTGATATCAACGGCATCAATAGTATATATATATATTTTGGATGCCGAACCATATATTATATTTAGTATAAGTTTGTATAAAATAATTGTATTTTTAATAAAAAATCAACATGAGAGTATCTGTTTTTGTGTTGCCACTAGATGGCAGCAGTCATTACATCCTCCGCGGCTAGAGGAACAATGAAACCCTGCAAGATGACTGAGGACGAGAGGATACAGTCGACTCTAGCAAGCTTTTAAAAGCTGACGTTTGAACTTATTTTTCTGTTTGGTTTGGATTGTAAAATCTGCAAAACCAGAGTATACAGATAATAGTACAAATATATTCTTTGTTCCTACAGTATCAGAATGTATTGCAATATATTGTATCGTAGCCATTGTATCGTGATACGTTGTATCTATTCTCACCCATAATCATTACCGTTTAAATCTCCCCCTCTAATCACTCTGTGGAGATTAGGCTCCTAATTTTTCCAGTTTGCTGCGATTTAATCCTTACAAATTTCTATAATACATCCTGTGTTTTTGTACTGATCAATTGATCGAAGTACTATAAACGTAGAGCTCTTGTTAAGCATTCAGTAGTAGTCACGCACTTCGTGACAAAGTGGCTCTTTCATGAACAAGATTGCGCGACCGTCAACGCAGTCGACACTTTTTAAAATGGCGGATGCTTTCACCAACAGTGACGGCCCGTTGCACTTCAGATGAAATTAATCATTCACTGCTCTGGCAGCTCCCCAAACAAAAACTCCGCACCGCTTTGTTTTCGTAGCTGGAGGAACACAGGAAACTCTCGCTTTCCTCCCAGAGGACTCCATAAATCTTTCAGCGTAAGTGCCAGTTCCATTGCTCAGCAGATATGACTCAATTTATCCAAACATTCAATTTACGGAGTTTGTGATAGAATGTTGTAGTTTTAATAAAGAAATGGCTCCTGATGCTCACGTCACTTTTTTTGAAAAGTAATTACTTGAACTGCTGTTGAAGGAGGACATTTCTCTTTGGCAGACAAATCGCTATTATCCAAAATATGAAGTCCACGGGGTTCAAGGACAGTGATGGGTGACTTTGTAAGAGCCTTTGGAAAATGACTTATTTTTTCCCATATAGGAAGAAGATATAAATAAAAACCTATAGCAAAGAATATAGCAATGTGAAAACAAAAAAAATGTGATTCAGTCCAGAAAACTATGGAATACTAGAAGTCACAATTAGAAAATAATAACATGTTTGTAAATAGAGATTAAATAAAAATATATATTGAAATACGCTACCTTTAAAACAGTTTTAGCACCTAGCTACAACAACCTCATAATGTAAAAAAAAATTCACTTTACCAAATTGATATCAACAGCACTATATGTATTTTTATTTTGCTTTCAAGTCCTATTTTATATTTATCATAGTTCTTATTTCAAGTGTGTAAAAAAATAATAATAATTATATATTTTACTTACAGTACGTGTCAATTTTTGTGCTGCAATCAAACTTCCATCAGCAACTTCAACTTCAATACATTCTACACAGCTTGAGAATCAATGGAATCCTGTGAGATCCCAGAGATGACTGAGGACGAGAGGATACAGTCAACTCCATCTGATTTTAAAGCTGTTGTTTGGACATATTTGGGTTTCAAAACAAATGAAAGCATCGACGACTTCGTCAAGAGTCATGTGGTCTGTAAACTCTGCAACACCAGATTCAAGTACTCGTCAATACTACAAACATATCCTTGCACATGCACATGATTCTTGACAAAACACACCCGTAATCATTACCGTTTAAATCTTCCCCTCTAATCACTGTGTGGAGCTTAGCTCCGCCCTTAGGTCGGTTGGTACTTTTGTAATATTTATTGATTCATAAATGTAAAGGATTGTCTTTAAAAATGCTTAAAAGTATTTTTGTTGTTGCATCTCTCTATTTCCAAACACTTAATTATTACCTAAATGTGGCTCTCATGGTATTCCATACCATCACTGTTTATAAAAACACTAACAAAACAGAGAAACAAGTGGAAAAAAAAAGGATAAATGATGTAAGACATAAACAACATATGGTATATCATTGCGAGACCATCTCTTGTTGCTATTTTCGGGGACATCACGCCTCGTTTGAGATGATTTTATTTTCCTCGTGGCAACTATCATGATAGGATTTAGCAGAACATAACAGCAGCCGTCCTGTCGCTGAGATTCAAAGGACAGTAACGTAAATATGTGGAACTATGTATTTGAATCATGGTTGTTTTTATTCAACAAATCATGGGGGAGTTGTCTCATGTTGTGAGTTGTTTTCTGTTGCCCAAAGCATCTAAATTAGACCTGACGGTATGTATGAGGCCCTCGTGAATTCAGAGGAAAACTACAAAACTGATGAAGTAGAAATAAGAACCAACAAACTGCTTATTTTGTACTTGTTTTCATATTCTTCTTTCCTGGTTTTGGTTACTTAATCATCAAGGTTGGTTTTAAGGAAATTCTTTTTTAAGTCCCCTCCATTTATTCTTTTGTTTTTGTCAGTTTTTTTCCCCCCATCTTCCAAAATAATTTAAAACAATAAAACTTTATTGATCCCTTGGGAAATTTCCTCTGAGAAATTATGATTCCAGTCACCACACAGCGGCCGATAGAAGAACAAAGTGTACAAAGATCAATAGGAGCATAAATAATAAATAACTAGAAAATAAGAATTTAAATTAAAAGTAAAAAATAAGTGCAGTTCACTACACTGTCTAGATTGTTAGCAGGATACAAAGTATAAACCTAGACTTTTTTTGTAATTTGAGTATTGAAAAACATAGCTAAAAGAAAAGTGTAA
Organism: Callionymus lyra; assembly: GCF_982586985.1. NCBI lineage: Eukaryota > Metazoa > Chordata > Actinopteri > Syngnathiformes > Callionymidae > Callionymus > Callionymus lyra. The sequence goes on from NC_141831.1 coordinate 14,099,862, forward strand.
TGTTATTTATTACATATTCTAGTTAGTTTTTTTTACTTTCCATCTTTTTTTCTTAATTTACAATTCTAATTTTTCAGCTTTTTTATATATTAAGACTCCCTTGTCGGCCCCTTACAGTAGTCAGAGAATGAAATGTGGGCCCCTAAGGAAATTAAATTCACCACCCGTTGACTGAAATATAATTCATAAAGAACCTTGTGATACTATTTATTACGACCATTTGTTTTGTCAGTAGAGTTTCACAACAAGACATTAAAAATTTGAAATTAAAAATAACCATTTTAAAAAGTATGTCTTTGTATCATATACTTAACTTTCTGAGCCAGTTGGACAAATCTAACACATGGATCAAAAGTTTTTTTTAGTTGTTCTTTTCAAATCATGTTAAAGTTATTGCTTTCAATGTTTTCAATGGCACCAAAAACCATCTTAACCAGACCTAAGGAAACTGAATCTGGTCCCTGATTCTATTTATACGGCCCTAATGAGGTGAAAGGGAAACTATAAAACTGGTGAAATATCATATAAATAACATGATATTGTTCATCATGGTTTCTTTCTTTCCGTTGAATTGTTTTGTTTTTATCAGTTATTTTTTCAACCCTCATTTAATTTGACAGAGAATGGATTAAAAAATTGAATTAAAAAATATGTATAACAGTTTAAGCTTATTGTTTTGAAATAAATTGCATAAATACACTGGAAAAAACACCCTTTTCTTCATAATTTATGTTTTTGTTTTCTCTATTAGGGCTACCTTATTTACACAGTCATAGAATGCAATGTGGCCCCTGAGGAATTGTCACATATTTAGGGAAAAACACCACTGTTTATTAGAATACTATAATACTTTTGGCACTTCTTAAGTCAGTAATATTGCACTACAAAGCGTAAGGTTAAGGTAAGGAATTGTAAAAGGGTTTAATCTTTAAGAAGGTGTTTGAATGATCTACTAAACTTTTTGAGCCAATATGAAAAATTTAACATATAAAGTATAATAATTTTGTGTTTAAAGTTATTTCAGAGTTAGAAACTGCACTACCTGTGCCTTAACTTTGTTAATTTTGTTGATATTCTGTTTATTAGTTAATTATTGAAGTACTGTTGATTATTTATTTCATTTTGTTGATTATTTATTTGTATTTATTTCTTATTTTAATGTCTTGCATACGTGTATATTTGACAAAAAGGATCTTGAACTTGAACTTGAAGTCAAAATAGTAAATATCAGAGGTTGAATTCTCCTTTTATCTAAGGTTGAAGTGTGGAAAAAGGGGGTGGGTGGGCGTCAGTATCACATCCTTCACACGTGTCGACGCGAGGGTCCAGTGAGAACGCTCAACAGGCAGCGACGACCTGACAGCGTGACTGATCTGGCAGTGGATCAGTTGCCTGCATAACTGTGGACAGACATCCACGGCGCTTGCCAAAATGTACCGCGACTGCCATCAGTTTAGAAGGGATGAGATCCTCGGGGCCAATAGTCAGAACATATGCCGGTGCGGCGGGCCCTCGGCTCCAGAGACATCCCAATCCGCCTGTTTTCACCAGAAGGAAGTCTAGACCTTTTTATTTATGAAGACGGAACATATTTTAGCATTAAAAATACACCCCCTGAAACATCAACCCGTTGCCGATAAATAAATAGTTTATCGAGATACATTTTTTAAAACGAGTGAAACTTTCGACGCGATTCGTCTTTTTGTTACCGACTTTCATCTTTCTTATCGCCCTTTTGTCAAATCTTGCATCAGGTGTGAAGCGCGAACACGCTCGGCGCTCGTGAAAAAAAAACAGGCAGGAAGGGCCGAGGGATGTCTTTTCCCCCGCCTTGTCAAAAATATAGCCTCGTTCGCTACAAAGGGAAATCCATGTTCTGTCTTGAAATAAAGATGTCGGACAAGTTTTGAGTCTCGTGTAACGTGAGGACGAGTCTCCGATGCGTGAGGATTTTTTACAGAAACTGTCAGAGACGTTTTACGAGTCAGGTTTTTCGTGATAATCCGTCAGGTTGAATCAACACGATCCTCATGTTTTTACCTTTTTTTTTTTTTTTCGTTTTTCTTTCGGCAGTGTGGAGTACGACTTCAGGCAGCAGGAGAAATACTTCACCGAGGTTCTCAATCACCCTGGGAATGACGCATCGTCGCACCACCACCGACGTCTGTCCCAGTCGCAGCACTTGAGGTGGATCAAGAGCGTCGCCAGGAACCTGAAAAGGTCGAAGGCCAAGAGTAAAAAACTGTGCAAGACTCTGTGCAAAAGGTTGGCCAGAAGGATCGATCAGGTGTAGGACTGCAAAAAAAAACGATGTGTGTGTGACCACAAATAACAACATCCCATTGAGGAAATATATTTTGTAGGTACTGAGAAGGTACTGGACTTAGTTTTGGATCTGAGAAACATTTCACTTTTTGATCCAGAATTTTACTCCGATAAGCTCTTTGAACTGAAGTTAAGCCAAAAATTGCTACTGAATGCTTTACATATTGTACAACAGCGCAACAGAATATGTGACGAAAAATGTTCTATAGTGTATTTTGTCATATTATAAGAGACACGTTTATTTATTGGTGTGATGAATTCAGAAGAAACGCACTTTATTATATTGTTTGAAAAAAAATGTAAATATTCCTAATATCTTTTGAGGAGTTACAAAAATATGTATCTTAAATTGACATTGGGATAAATATATTAGCTAAAAAAACAAAAAAGAGTATCAATATATTTTTATATCAGGCTAGAAAATTCTACTGAAATAGAAAAAAATAAATTACAATAAAAAAATGTTTTAACCCCAGCGTTTTCTCAGGGTCAAGGTGACCCAAAGGCCTGAAAACAAATGTGTTGGGGTATCCCTTGTGTTGCCTCTGGGTCAAGGTGAACGACTTCCACCACTACACCACTGAATTTTAAAATTTATCCTGGAAGAAACTGGCAGCCAGTGAAGAATTTTAAGGATGGTATAAATGTGAGTTCTTCTACTAGAGCAGGTCAGAAGTCTTGCTGCAGAGTTTTGTATTAACTGCAGGCAAGACAGCTTCTTCTCATTTAGACACGAAAAGAAACTATTACAATAATCTAAACGAGAAGATACATGCATGGACAATAAGCTCCAGATCGTGTTCTGACGTCATTTTCCTAAGTTTAGAGATTTTTCTCAGTTGAAGGAAACTGTTTCTGGTCAGGTATAGGTTATATCTGGTCAACAAAGGTGTTTTCAGTAGAGATGTGCTGATGAAGCTTCATGAAACAGTTTCATGTTGTTTAGAGGTCAATAGGTGGCGCTATCAGTTTAAAAATGATGCTATATTTCATGAGACTTCGTGAAGCTTCATCAGATCATCACTAGTTTTCAGGCATTTGGGTCACCTTGACCCTGAGGTAACACAAGGTTTAAAAAAAACAAAAAAAATATGCTATGAATAAAATTGCACAGACATAATATGTAGCAATATCCAAATATATTTTCTATAAATTTGACCAAAAAAAGGAAGGATTTCAGTTTAATTGATAATTAATGCAATTTTTCACCTTTGGTACCGTTAGCGTCTTTGTGAGTTTTCCGACAACCCTGTGAACCCGTCTGGTGAAAATTTGTTGACGTTTTCTCACCTCATGTATTTTCCAGATGAACACGTTTGTAGGTATGAAATGAAGAATAAAGCTCTTGTTGTTTCTCGAGGGCGTGAGAAACCGCATGAACGCGTGGAGGCCCGTCTTTGGGCTTTTCGGGCCAATTTGGTTGATGGTCTCGGACTCCCCGAACAATCTCACCGTAATAAAAGGTTTCTGAGAAAAACAAAGACGTGATGGAGTGCCGCGGTAATCACAGTGTTCTCCAGCGCAGTGTGGCAAAGATTGACCTCCAGCCACAGCAGGGTAAAGATATTTTTCTAGGAGTTCAAGTGTAAAAGGAGGAAAACAGAGATAATATTGTATCATGAGTATGAGTGTGTTTGTACAAAACTCTCTTTTCTTTGAAACATTTACATTAGAAAATGTGCTTAAGCACATTTCTGGAGCTAAAATCGTGTTTACCATAACCACACCCACTTTGCTGTGATTGGTCAAGCATCAAGACCTGTCACCGCGTGTCGGCAATCCAGGAAGTCTCCACCACCAAGGGACTCGTTGTATAAACAAAGCGGGGTGTGATTACAGCTGGCTGGAGGAGGAGTGAAGCCATTATTACGTCTAGAAAGGCGCTATATAAATAGAGATTATTATTATTATTATTATTATTATTATAATGGACTCTACTCTCGTAGCCTCTTGTCCGCTGAGATTTCAGATGTGGGAGAACTTTATAAATTAAAAACTTCAAAACGTGGTCATGATGAGGGGCATCTTGAAGAGGAAGACCATTTTAAATCACATCTCAAAACATATTTATTTATATCTGTTTATTGCACCTGATCACTGTGTTTTAATTGTGTTTTTACGGGTTTTAATGTTTTAATTCTGTTTTTATGCTTGGCTGTTTGAATCTCATGTGAGTGCCGAGAAAGGTGCTTCTAAAGAAAATTAATTATTATTATTATTAAATTAGTTGCCGTTTAAAGAAAATTCAGTTGTTGTTATTTAAACATTAATATATTTCATGGAATGAAAATGTTTAATATTAAAATAAACTTTCATTCCAATGCATTAACTTAAAATACAATCCTAAAAAAAATGTCTCTCAAAAGTTACTATTTATTTATTTGCTTTTCAATTAGTATTTAGTCTTTTTTTGGATCAAAATAGTTGATTTAACATATTAGCCATATTAGCAAAGCACAGTTTATTTTAGCCATTCCTTAAGTGAGAAAATATGATTATTATTGTTGATTTTGACACATTATATATTCTATTTTGAACAGCATTCCTGGCCATTCCTCCTCTTCAAGACTATTGGTTCATGAACAAAATGATCTGGCCTAAAAACACAGAGGAGAAAAAAGATTATTAGAAAAAATTATAAAGAACAATTCACAAAATCCCCCCTAAAATGAAATGTCTACCCTTACGCAGGCAACCCTGTTCAAAGTGAAACGTATATCGTGCTCTCATAGAGCAACTCATTATTTTGGTTCAATGGTCCATTCAGTGTTGAGCTGCTGAGAAGCGCTGATATAGTGGAGAGCATCGTCGACGAATGCAGTTTGATTTTTGCAGTTACGTGATCTTCATCCAAGGCTAGAAAGGGATGAAAAATATTCCCAAACATTTTTAAGAAAATGTGAACAATGGGACGAGGAACAGTCGAGGTTTAAAATAACCATCTGGATCCACAAATTATTTGAGGATTCGTCCCTCATTTTTTTTTAAGCTAATAAACAAGAAGCTATAGAAATAAATAACTTATTTTCTTGTTATCTGTGCAGATCACACAAGAAGGTCTACAGTGATGTTTTTTATGTGTTGCATTAAAAGAAGAAAAAGCCTACGGTTATTTTCAGCAAGTTGTCACAAATTAGTAACTTATATTTGACATGGATATAAGTGCATCATAATTATCTTGTTGTGGTGTATGATTAAATTATTTTAAATTTATTTAGATGTTCGTAACTGAGCATAATCCTGATTTAGCCCTGACTTAATTTATTTATTTATAATGAAAGTCAAAATTCAAGAGATCCAGTGGGGGGTAATAACTTTAACCCTTAAGAAAGTAGTCAGAAATTCTTATTTTTGATCATTTTTGGTTAACTAACCTATCCCTAACCTTGACCTAACCAATCCTAACTCAAATATTATCGAACATAACTCTAACAAACATATTTTTTTTGTGTTGTTAGAACTGTATTAAGGTTTTTTGGGGTTTATTTTCTCATCTTATACAATTTTGCAATAATAGATGAGTTCGATTTTAGAGTTATTGGCAAAAATGTTTGTTCATTTTAATGTAGCGACTGGAGCTCAGTTGTCTTCGTCTTCATCCGAAAAGACATGCTTGATGGAGTCTACTGACTCCTTTAAGAAACATCTTAAAACGTTTTTATTTGTTCAGGCTTTTCCTTGATTTTCTGGAACTCCTGTTGTGTTATCAGTTTTTATCTTGATCTTTAAAGTATATACTTTATTGAATATTGTTTTGATTGTTTAAGCGCTTTGTGACCCTGGTCTGGAAAAGCGCTATACAAATAAAAATTACTTACTTACTTACTTACATACTGCTCGACTGTAACGTCCATCTTGTATTAAAACTATATTATATATATTGTTTGATGGGCAATAAATACTCACATTTTACACAATGATTATTGTAAGGGGCCATCAAGCAAAAACGAAGGATTGAATGATTAAATATATAGAATAAATATGCTTAAATTATGATTTATTATTATTTTATTGTATTTTATAAAAACATTTTTTAATCCGTCTTTTCATTTCAGAAAATTATTTTTATATGTACTTATTTACTCTATATATATCATATTATTTAAAAATCATAATGCTTATTATCATAGTTGTATATATAATGAGGGATTACGGAGGATTAAATGTTTGAAAATAAGTTAAAAAAAAGGTTTAAATTATGATTTATTATTATTTTATTGTATTTTATTAAAAAAATGATTTTCTAATCTGACATAATGTCATTTTCAAATATTCACTTATATCTTTTTCAAGGGCAATAAATACCCACTACAAAGTCAAAAAGACTAGTAAATAAATACAAAATTAAATAGTTTTCTACAGGATCTTTGACCTCATGAGGGCCACATAAAAAAAAAAAAGCCAAAGGGCCAAAGGCTGCACTTTGAGCGGGCAATAAAGCTCATCATCCTCATCCTCATCATCGCTTTAACAACATACTGCACCCAATTACAATAAAAAACCTGAAGCAATCCTCACATTTGATGACTGGACAGTTGATACCCAGAATGCACCTGGGGCGTGCCTGTAAAATAGAACATAATAAAGTCAACTAGTGAGAGGGAACAAGGCGAGTCACGTAGGAATACTTTTTTTTTATGTACAAATGTGTCCTTGGAATCTACCGGAGGCTTCAAAACCACAGTCAGGTTGGAGGATCCACCGGTGGCTCCGTCAGCTCAAGGTAAATCCATTTCGTCCACGACAGTTATCGTTTTTGGGTAAACAGAGCTTTTATTCTGAAGGTGGTGCCGAAGCAGGTCAGACCGGCAGCCACACGACAGTGAGAAGGAGCTTGTTAGTCAGAAACATCACTCCGGGCTTCGCTCACGTCTCATCAGCGCAGCAGCAGGAGTGAAGAGGCCTGACAGTCTGCACGGCTGCAAGGCCTTTTTTCAAACTTCTCAAATTGGCTGACAACAATCAAATTTCAAGGCCAAAAATCCACGCCGTCTCTTTTCAACCACCAACGCACTGCAAACAAAAACCGGGGCGACATTATTTACAAATGGAACGCTTGTTTGAAAAGAATATATCTATATAGATATATATATGTTTTTATTAGTCTACTTTCAAAAACACCAGGGTTCACTACACACTTTTGTCCACCAGGTGGAAGAAACAACCATATCCATCATGTGCTTTTATTCGCTTTTGTTTTAACAAGATGTTGTGATACTTAATGTTGTCAGTAAATCACAGAGAAGACAGTAACTTCCAGTTCACCATGTTTACAATCCTACTCCCCTTCTCGTTCCATAAATACACATTATGAGTCCCTGCTGGATACAAGCTCCTCGGCTAAGGAAATTATCTTCCCAAATATCAATTTCTCAACCATTCCTAATGGAGGGTAAGTGAGTTCATCGTTTATATCGATTTAAAAATAGCAGGTTTATTTTTGTGTAACTATTTCCTGTCATGTAATTGGATTTTATCAGGTATATTTGTTACATTTATTGGAATTTAACGTCTTTCAGTTACCTAGCAACCAGTCTGTTGAGCTAATGACTACACTTTTTTATTTACAACATACAACAATTATTTTATCATATTCAAGAGGGGCGAAAAAAATCACACAAGGGTTCAAAAATACTTAAAGTTGTGAACCAAACAAAATGTAAATTAGCCAGGAAGTAGTATGGGTCTGATTTCTACATTATATTTGTATTCTTGGAGGCTTAATTTATCTGAATTATGTCTTAATTAAACCTCCTTCATCAAACATTTACCGAGATAATTACTTCAGACAAATACTTGTACTGTAAGTCTCTCTATGATTGTTGACATCAATAATGTCAGTTACTTATCTTATATTAATCACTGGCATCTTCATAGGTCAACATATCAACATTTATCTACTTTAATTTGAAGAAAACCATCCGAAGGGACGCATAAAATGACTTGACGGGCCAAATCTGGCCCCCGGGCCTTGATGATTTTCAACAAAAATCACATTTAGAAAAATAATTAAAAATCTATACGGTAGATGCGTTAAAAAGTTTGCTCAGATTAATTATAATTATAGATAAATATATCCAATAATGCACCAGCTTCCTCTCCACGCTTAAGATCAGGGGTGTCAGACTAAAATGTTGTGTAATCTCAGGGTCAAAACAAATGTGTTTGTGGTATCCCTTGTGTTGTCTCTGGGACAAGGTGACCGACCTCCCTGGCTTCCTTAAATTCATATGCAGTGATCGAGGTCATTCATCTTGACCCAGTTTTTTTGACCCAATTTGTTTTCGGGCCTTCGGGTCACCTTGACCCTGATATATCACAATGGTTCAACAGTCGCACAAACAAAATATATATTTACCTAAATGTCTTTTAACGGCTAGTATGAGTCTCACTGTGATTTTCAGGTTCAATTTATCTGCGGAATCTCTGAGTTCTACCCCTTTAACAAACACAAGTAAATACTTTATTGAATATTGTTTTGATTGTTTAAGTGCTTTGTGACCCTGGTCTAGAAAAGTGCTATACAAATAAAAATTACTTACTTACTTACTTACATACATTAAACTCTCTCCTTCAAAATAATTAAAAAATAATTCTGAGTTTGGGTAAAGAGTGGAGTTAAATGTTGATGAATTCTATTTTAATCTTTGCATACTTTGTATATACTTAACTTTTTTAAAAATCTATCTTCTTTATCTTTCAAAAAGTGTCATCTTGCAATTTTATTTTTATTGCACTTTGTTCTTACTCTTGTTTTATGAATTTATCGTCTGAATTGCTGTGTGCCGGAATCTATCTATACTTTTATTTTTCTTCAACCACTGACTCAACTCATGAAAGTAACGTCAAAAATATCTACTTTTAAAATGTCTTTTGGAAATTCAAGTATATATTGACAATATACACATATATTTTTCAATTCTTAGTGAATCCTAAGGGAACTAGCATTTTGTTCACGCAGAATATAGGAGGAAAATTGGATTAAAAATATAAATAAAATAGAATAATGGTGAAAGAATAACTCGGGTAACATTCATGGATGATATGGCTGGGATTTTAGTGTAAAGTAGAGCATATGTGCGTAACTATGGTGACGATTGGTCATAAGCTAAATGCCTAGAGAGGCTATTAAAGGGGAGGTTCACTCCCACACCAGCACAAACATTAACGCTGCAGCTTCGGGTCAAACAAACATTCATTATATGAACATTTGAAAATGCTGTGTTTGATACACATCGACATTATCTTTCAGTGTCTTCATGTCAAATAAAAAAGGAAAGAAAATATTGCTAAATAATAAGAGAACTAAAAAAATTCTAAAAGTATTTTTCAGAGATTTCCACAAAAAAAACAGTAGTTGAAGTGGAGCAAAGTTATTTCAAAGCTACTGAGTAACATCACCAGCAATGATTGGTAGTGGAGCATAAATGAATGCTGTGGGAGGAGCGACTTGCATTCTCCTCGTGAGACGACCAGGCTGCGAACAGACGGAAGAAGAAAAGAAGGAGAGAACGACATACCAAACTTACTAGACGACAAAATGAACTTGTATGAGCTGGAATATGTTTGGGAATAGCTGCCTATTAGGGACATGCTGTATCGGGTAAGAGGACCTTTTAAAGTCATGTATAGCGTGAAATATAAATCATTTCGTAAAAGGAATTTGGCTTTAAAAAATTAAATTAAATTAAATTAAATAAATGAGAAACCCTAACCTTTACCCTTTAGGTAAGTAGGTAAGTAATAATTGTTTAAATTAAATGTTTTTATTATTTGGTGTCATTATACTTTGCCAAATTAACTACACTTCCGCTAAATATTATCGCATTAAAAGGTAATTATAGTTACTCAAACTAGGTAAACATTCTGGTTTCCAAAAAAAATAAAAAATGCTGCTTGTTTTTATTCATTTGTTTTTGGGATTTGTTGTTTTTTACCTACATGCGGTTTATGATGTTAGCGTTGAGGCGACTTGCGTCAGGAGCTGATTGGATCATAGAGATGGTCACCCTAAATCCAATTATCGTCCAGGTAATCTAATATTTCTCATTTACTTTTCCACCCGCGACTTGTTCCTTTTATCAAGCCCTGAAGCATCTTCGAACCATTCAGAGGTACAACATTTCTTCAAAAGAAAAAACCTTAAAATAGTATCAATTAATACAGTAAATATCACAAAAATAACTATTTCTATGCACAAAATATTGATTATTTAACGCCTCACGTTTCTTATAATGGACGTAACTTTGTGACATCCTTCTGGTTTCCACTTCTTATAGCTCCAAAGCTCGCCAATGTGTGACCAGGTTGACATTTTTTATTGAAACTGTGTCGGTGTTGAGCAAACAAAGTTGCCATGGAAACCACCTCAGACCGGTCGACCGCTTCACTCGGACACTTCACCTGATGATGAGCCGACATTAAGTCATTTAAATGGAATTTTTTTTAAGATAGTGAACATTGTGTAGGAGAAGGGATTAAATGAGGATGTTCTTATGATAATTAAAGATTTATTACAGATTTATTGACAGGTAACTCAAGCATTGGTTTAAAATGTTTATTCTTTTTAAAACAATTCTGATCTTTCTCACTATCTAAATATGTTTTAATGCCCAATTTCCTCAACATGCTATAGCTCCAATTATCTTTATCTCTTTTAATGTGGACACTCACTTTATTACACTAGAAGAAAAAAAATGCAGTAGAAGCAAATCCATAAGAATAAAAATAGATTTTAGTGAAGGTACTTTTAATAAAATATCACTTGAATTATCTGTTTGAGATGTGGAAGCTGATCTTTCTCGTATATATTTTTATTTATTTATCTTATCGTGTTTGCTTTCAAAAATGATGTATTGCTCTTTTAATTTAAACTCTAAAGCCGCTCATTTATTAAAGGAAATGATTCAACACCACATTATTAGTAGTAGTAAGATAACAACATTGTGTTTGATCCCTCTCATAAAACTCTTCAACCTCATTATTAATATATGCTTTGTTTAACCTTTTGTGGTTTCTATGTGTATTTGGTTGGTTAGAGAAGTTGATGGATCGTCTTGAATGGAAAGGTCAACCATGTTTACATAATCCCCGTCAGGGATGTTTGATGGAGATCTCGGGATATTTTAGGTTCGGCAGAAATACACGTCACTTGAGCAGGAATTCTAAATCTCTGGAAAATGTTCCCATCGCGGTTCTGTGTGTAACTATACTTTGACCTGAGATGCACTTGATCATTTCTTCTAAGATACATCCTGCTCATGTTATTTCGACGGCTCCTCACGTCAAATCGTTCTCAATTAAAATGAAGAATGTGTTCCAACTAGAGCCTTGATTGAATTACCGTCATTTCCGGACGCTATAGCGCACCTGGATATAAGCAGCAGGTGTTCACGTTGTATCATATTAACGCAGGAAAATTCTATAATATATAAATCAAATAAAGTCAGGTATTCGTCATCTTTCCAGTCCATTTTTTTTCTTTTCTAATGTCTTGGATGAGGGTTTAGTTGTGACAAGAAAGATGTTTTAAACAAAATCAAACTATGAACTTCTTGCTGTGTAAGGATTGGATCGGAGAAATGTGAGTTCTTCTACTAGAGCAGGTTAGTATTCTCCCTGCAGAGTTTGGAATTAACTGCAGGCGAGACAGCTGCTTCTTTTTTTGACACGGAAATAAACTGTTACAATAGTTTAAAAGAGATGACAGAAAAACGTGTGATATACTTTTGCTGCCAGTTCCTGTTCCAGAGTCTTTTGTAGTAAAAACCTATAGATCACAGGAGTCTCAGGAAATATTTTATTAAATGTACTGTATTCAACAGCATTCTATTAGGTTGTTTTAAAAAAAACATATATATATATATATATATATATATTAAACATTTTTATTTATTTATTCATATATATGCTTATGAATAATGTTTAAATTTCATCTTACAGTTACTTCATAGATTATATTTCAAAAGTGTTTGTAAAATAAAATAATTCGATTTTTATTTATAATTAACATGAAAAAAAAAACAATGTTTGTTCATTTTTGTGTTGCAATTAAACGCCCTGGCTGCTAGATGGAGGCTCTCGTTACATCCTCCTCAGCTGAGGAACCATAAAAATTCCAACTGAGAATGAGAGGATACAGTCGACTCCAGCCGCTTTCAAAGCTGACAAATTAAATTAGTCTATAGGAAACCGTTCTTATAGAGTCGGCAACATCAGAGTCAAGTACTTGGACAATACTACAAATATATCCTTGTTCCTACAGTATCAAAATGTATTGTAATATATATATCCGTTCACCTGTATCCTGATACGCCTGATCTTATCGCCCGATTCTTTCCAATACAAAACCAAATGAGACCATATTTTGAATCACTTCTTCTTGGAGTGTCGCAAAATATTTACGATATATAGTAAGTAAGTAAGTAAGTAATATTTATTTATATAGCGCTTTTCCAGACCAGGGTCACAAAGCGCTTTAACAATCAAAACAATACTCAAAAAAGTATATACTTTAAAGATCGAGATATCAATACTGAGAACAACACAGGAGTTCCAGAAAATCAAGGAAAAGCCTGAACAAATAGAAACGTCTTAAGATGTTTCTTAAAGGAGTCAGTAGATCATCAAGCGCAAAGAGAGAGGAAGATTGTTCCAAAGCTTAGGAGCAAGTAGCCTGAAAAGATTTCTCTCCTCTGGTCCTGAGCCGTGTGCGATCTACGATCTTCTAACTTAGTTTAACACATATTCTGAATTGCCAAAAACATAGTTAACCAGGCCTCTTGTTATTTCCATTCTGGCTTTCTTAATCCGTCGCTGCCTTACGGTAACTAAATTCCTTTGACTTTTTTCAGGGATGATTCTGGACAGAGATGGCGACACGTGTGAAAACATGGAGATGGATGAGTTTCTTTCCTGACCCGAGGACCAGCTAAACCACAGTCACTGGAGTTGCTGTGTCGCTGTGTTGATGTTCAAAACAGTCTCCGTTTCAAGAGCGAACCCATTTCTCTGGCTCTGGAGAAGGGTATCATGATCTCCAAGGCTATGGTGCTGGTGATTTTCATCATCCTGACCGTCATCGGGAACGTGCTGGTGTGTCTGGCGGTGGGTTTGAGCCGGAGACTGTGGCGCATCGCCAACTGCTTCGTGGTGTCGTTGGCGGTGACGGACCTGATGCTGGGGCTCATGGTGTTGCCCTTCTCCGCCACCGTGGAGATCAGCGACGGGAAGTGGGCGTACGGCGGCGCCTTCTGTAACATATACATGTCCATGGACGTCTTGCTTTGCTCGGTCTCCATCCTGACCCTCATGGCCATCAGCGTGGATCGATATCTGGTGATATCTTCGCCTCTCACCTACTCCAGGCGAGTCACGCCCCCGAGGGTGGCGCTGGCCATTATCGCCATCTGGACGGTCTCTCTCAGCCAGTCCTTCATCCCCATCCACATGGGCTGGAACACGGCCGACTACAGAGTTCAACACGCCGACTGGAAGATGGGCGAAGAGGACGAAAAGGGACGATACTGCATCTTTGAATGGAATAACCATTATGTTCTTTTTTACACCATCACAACCTTCTACCTGCCTCTCACGATGATGACCGGGATGTATCTCTGTATCTTTAGGGTCGCACGAAAACAGGTACTTTCATTAATCCTACAACAAAAGTGACCGTTGGGTATATGGAATAGTATTTTAAAGGCACAAACGTAGATTAAATCATCGGTAACCTTGTAGCTCCTTTATGATAATCTCTGTTGAGCTTCTTGTCTTTGGGCCAGAGGTTCTGCTTTAGAACCAAAGATCAAATCCTTTGTAGTCGATATGAATACTGAGAATTCTAAGGGAAAGATAAGACAATACTTATTTCACGAAATAATATTGAATATTATATATGATAATAATGTATAATAAAGTTAATTAATATAATAAAAAATATATACACATAAATATACATATATGTTTTGTAAATTTTGTAATAAAACATGTATTTTCAAATAATATAATATTTACTTTTCTCTTTAAGTTTATAATCAAATTTAATTTATTTTCTATAATGTATTTATTTTATTGAACGATTGATGCCAAAAAAAAGAAAGACCAATCTGAATGCCAAGCCTTGCCCATGTTATATAAATATTAAACACTCACTCACGGTAATATTCTTAACCTTGACCCAGAGGCAACACAAGGGATACCACAAACACATTTTTTTTCAGGCAACCGGGTCACTTTGACCCTGAGATCATTCAAGGGTTAAAAGGGAAATAATGCCAAAATAAAATGACAGGGGGAAGTAGAGAAGCGAGTAAATTGAGGTAGATTCTAGGTCTTAAGCGAAGTTTTTTCGACCTCCACCACTGCATATGTATTCCTGGAAGCCTGGGAGGTCCTTCACTTTGACTCAGAGACAACACAAGGGATACCATAAACATATTGGTTTGTATGCCTTTGGGTAACACAAGGGTTTAAATTTGACCATTTGAATTGTAATAATGCTCAATCCTTCTTCTGAGGGCCTACAATTCTACCAGGCCTTGCAGATGGTTGCTGCTCATTTTTATGTTTATATTGTGACCTGTAAAGATACAAATGTTTAATACAAGATAAGGAAAATAAATTACTAATATCAGCAGATATTTACTATAAGAGTAAAACGGATGTTGAAGGGGGACAAAAATGTAGATAATTTAGTGCTGTGTGTTAGCAACAATCTGGCAATATGATACGATATATTGCGATACTATAGGGACAAAGTATAAATTTGTAGTATTGTCTAGTACTTGACTTTGATAATTCACAGACAACATGACTCTTGACGAAGTCGTAACTGATGTTGAAAACCAAATATATCCAAACATCAGCTTTAAAAGCTGCTGGAGTCGACTGCATCCTCTCGTCCTCAGTCATCCCCGGGAATTAGCGACGGGGGACGTAATGACTGCTGTCATCTAGCGACCAGAACTTTAATTGCAACACAAAAATTAACACTGAACACCTGATAAGTAGAAATGGAAAAATCTAATTATTTTATTTGACTGACCTTTTATTGAAATATTACTCAAAAATAACTATTAAATTAATGAAAATATGATTTGAAAAAATCAGAATTAATGGAGTTTTTTATGTTTCTTTTAATATCGATACAGTGCTATTATCGCTACATTATTGTCTTAAAGAAATATCTGATATATTACTGTAGCAATATTTTTCAGGTGTTAATATACAAACAAACTATGTATAATACTTGAAAAATCAGAAACTCGGGAGTGTTATATGTTTCTTTTAATATCGATACAGTGCTATTATCGCTACATTATTGTTAACAAAATATCTGATAGATTACTGTAGCAATATTTTTCATAAACAATGTAAGAAAATTGTGAATTTAATTGTTTGTTTAATTGACCTTAATAGTTTTTTGTCACTTTGTTGTTCCTGCTTTTATATTTACTAAAGTTTTTGTTAACTAGCAGAACAGACATGTATGTTTTACGTCATATAATCTTTTTCTTCAGGTGCAGCGCATCCGCGCCAACAGGCCATCGTTTGCACGAGCTTCGACCGCCGCCATCTTCCAGGAGCACAAAGCCACGGTGACTTTGGCCGCCGTCCTCGGCGTCTTCATCATCTGCTGGTTCCCTTACTTCACCTTCTTCACCTGCGTGGGCTTCAACGCCAGGATGACCCCGCCCCCCAACGTCCTTCACTCCGTGGTGCTGTGGCTCGGGTACTTCAACTCGGCGCTGAACCCCGTCCTGTACCCCCTGCTCAACAGAGACTTCCGTCGCGCTTACGTGGACCTGCTTTTCTGCAAGCGCCTCTCCTGCCGAAAACTGCGAGACGCTCAAAACTTCGGACGAAGACTTTCCAAAGAGTCCGAGGAACAGAGGAGCAAAGCCAGGAAGGAAAGTGAAATGATAACGCTTAATCATCCGCATGACATGAATGGATTTTCCGAAGAGCCGAGATAAAAAAGGTCAAACTTGCGTCTTGAATAAATGATTTTTTAAGTGTTGGTATTTCATGTTTAAATCTGAAGATTTGACGTATTTCCATCGAGTCTGACGTCCATCAAGACCAATGGATGACTCAGTGTGTTTCCTGAAATGCGTTTCCGAGACTCTGGTGGTTAATCATTCGAGAGATTCTCTCAATGTGTGACGAAAGTTGATTTGAAATAAATCACCGAGCTAACTTTTCTGTTTTTCTCATACGTCAAATGTCAGTCGAACCTTTTTTTTTTTTCACTTAAAATTTAAAATAAATATTTTTAATTTTTTTTTGAATAAGTTTTATTTATTATCTATTTTTTCTGTGGGTTTATAAAAGTAAACAAAAGTGCCGACATTTGTGTTGCAAATAAATAAATGTTCTGTTTGTGTGTTCATCCATCAAACTATAATTAATTTATTACATTTTATTTTTATTTTTGTTATATACACAATTTAAATTTAGAGTGGCCTTTGACGTCCAACGATAATAAGAGAAACTAAATGTTATAATGATCAGTTTGTAAAGATTGTCAAAATATATTTTCCATTAAACACCATTAAGCTCTTTGTGCGATTATATCCAAAAAAAAGTTCATTGTTATTATTAAGAAAACAATTGAAAATGTATAAATATCCAAAAATATATCTGCCCTCCGATGTGGATATTTTTAATTTATTTTATTGAATATGTAGCTTTTTTAATGTAATGTGTATTATTGTACTGTCTTTTATTTCTCTCATTTTATTTCATATATATATATAGATATCTATATATATATAGATATATATATAAATGTGTAGCGATCCTTGTGACAGTTCTTCTGTCAAAAATGTTGCATTTTTCTTGAGAAGAAAACCTTGAAATGTTCAACACTGCTGAGAAATGTCTTCCTTTAAATGCTGTCTGGGATTAACCCAAGTGGATTATTTGTTTGTTAGGATCCAGTCCCGACTCAACACCAGGTAATCGTTTAAGACGTTTAAGCGTTGGAATTTTAATTCCAAACAACGCAAACTTCAACGCGACCGCTACCACCTGCTGGTCAAAGCTGGTACTGCGCATTGAACTTCAAGCCTTCTATGATTTAAAGCTTATTTGTTAGTACGTCGTTTTAACCACGACATTTTTAATTTAGAATCAGGGTTACATTAAGGATAACAAATAATAATCTATCGAATCTAAAATAATTAATTTATGTGTATGTTTTATTAAGCAGGATTACATTTAAATTTAAATTTTAAACCCCTAAACAATGCAAAAATAATAAATAATAATTAAAACCATTAAGTTATTCTAAATTAAATAAAAACAACAAAAAGCAGACAAGTAGGATTAAGAAGAAAAAAAATAGTTTGGGCCGAGAAGTACCGTGGCGTTTAATTTAGCTCTAGGGCGACATCATGTGGACAAATAACGTAAAACAGTTTTCAATCAACAATATTGTTTTTGGTAAATCGGATGTTTAAATTGTTTTCGACTAAGTCACGTGATACGGTTCAAACGGTTCAAACGGTAAAAAAAAAAAAACGTCACTACACATGTCATAAAGAACAAAGGCAGAGTAAAGACAATTAAAAAAAGGGGTTAATATAGACATTAAAGGGATCAAGGCCATGGATAAAATGCCTTTTTCTGGTCTCAGTGGTCAGTCTGTCAGACATGGAGCACCCGGGACTCCAACAGAGGCCTCACGGCCTCTTGTCATCTGCTGACCCAGGTTGCCCGACTCTAACCACTGGCAGCTGCAACAGCCTGATTGTCTGCAACTACAATCCTCCGGGAGGCCACTCGGACAACCCTGGACCCAACCCGGTCGACCAGGGTTCGAGCCCCACGGGAATACCATCGTATTACTACATCCCGAGGAACCGGATCATCTGCGTCCCGACGCTGAAGAAGGACCAGGTATGAACCACACAAGAATTTAAAAAAAATAAATTCAACTATTTCCCTTTAAAAAGAACTGATTGGTGTCAATGTGTTACAGGTGCTGGTGAGTCCAAACAAGACGGTTCTGGACACCCCTGAGAAACCGTAAGTGAATTTAAAATGTTGGTTTATTATAATAATAACGTGTGCATTTACCCAATTTATATTCGTTTATTTGCGTCTCAAATTGTCAACACACTCAAGTAACCAGTGAGAAAACGTTCCTTTGTTTTTTACTTGTGTCTCCGGACTGTTGTACAAAGTACAAATATGTTTTTTTTAAAAAGGTTTAAGATAATATTTCTTTATAAGTATATAGAAGAGGAATCATGATAAGTGAGGATGAACCTAGTGAAAGAATATTGTTAATTGCTTTATAGCAATTAATTTATGACATGATATATATGTACAGGGATAATAATAATAATGTACTTTATATGTGTATATATAGGATATATTTATTTGGATATTTGCTTAGTATTTGGGAATATATCATACTATATAAGGATAGCTCCAGAGGGATTAATAAAGTCTATCTTATCTTTCTAACCATGCTATATAGATAATTAAAAAGTGGTTATTATTAAGAAAACCATTAAAAATGAATTAATATAAAAAATAGATATAAGCTCTTAAATATAAAATATATAAAATCTAATATTAATATAAATACAAAATAACAATTGAACAATTAACATGACATTAAAGTGGCATATTTAATTATATAATTAAATTAAATTGATCTGATATGGGCATCATATTTCAAGAACTATACTATTCTTTTTACATGGCACTTTAATATAATGTATATTATTTTATTGCATTTTATTCCTGTCTTCATTTTTAATAATATATCATGTTATATTGTGTAATAAAGATCATATAAATGTAATTTATTGCTACGAGTGTTTATATATTGTGCATTTTCCATGGATATATGTATATAAATATGTAGCAATTTGCTACAAACTTAAGAATAATGGAAAAGGGTTTTATATTTTTTAAAGTATTTTTACTTCTTCGTATTAATGATGGGTTTCATTAAAACAGCGTTATGTTGTTTATCAGTTTAAAAATAATGTGAATTGAATTAGCTAGAATACAGTGCCATCTAGAGGAATGTGAAGTGAAGTACAGTGTTTCATGAAGCTTCATCAACCCGTCACTACCACAGAGTACAGTGAGGTGGAGAAAGTTGTGTTATCCTGAATAATTCAGTCATTTGTAAATAGTTTTTGAGGGAGAAATTGAGGTTTAGGAAGCTAGAATACAGTGGGATTTGAAAGGAAGTACAGTGCTTCATGAATAATGTTTCATTAGAACAGTTGTTCAAAACAAAGGGAAATCATGAATGAATCCAAATATCTTAAGATATCAGTGACGTTCCTTAAAAAAAAAACAATCTGGCTATTTACCGAATTGTTGCATGCAAGAACTCTCTCCATGTCAAACCAGGAGCCAGAAGAAGACGCCCGCCTTGAACGCCGTCAAAAAGCCACCGAACTCCTTCATGCTGTTCATGAGGGAGAACCGGTCCAAGGTGGCGGCCGACCTGAAGATCAACAACAGTTCGGTCGTGTGTAAAGTTCTGGGACAGATGGTGAGTTAAAGGAAAATAATGATAGTGATATCGTTTTTTAAAAACATGCCTGTCACTTGCAGTGGTGGTCTCTGACCAACATCCAGAAGGAGGAGTATTACCAACGAGCCCTGATGGAGCGACGGATGCATGAGGAGAAATATCCAGACTGGGGCAAGAGAGAGTTAGTCGTACGTACATATTGATGTATAAACACCACAGTAACACCTGCTTTTATGTCAAATCTTACGATCCTTTTTTTTTTTATGGTCACAACTATTGATCGGAAAAGTAAAAGGGGATATTGGGAAAAGTTTTAAAATGAATAAATATCAAGCTCTTTAATAGAATACAGTAAAACGATTGCATGAAAGTGGCATATTAATATAGTAATTAATTAATTAATCCCAACAGCAGATACCCAACGTCATAGTTCAAGAACTCTAAATACTAAATGTATTCTTATTTTACGATCGATGCATCTATAGATTTTAGGAATTCCATATTTTCCTTTTTATTACTACTTTTATTCTGCAAATAATACAAAAAAAAGGTTAACCATTGACTTAAAATAGGTTATTATTAAAAAAACACTTAAATATACCTCAATAAAACAATTTGCATTGCATTAAAGTGGTATCTTGAATAAAATACAATTAATTAAATAATAAAAACAATATTCATGATCTGAACAATTCATTGTTCAAGAACTTGGTACTTGTCAGATCCTGAATATAATCCAATTTAATTGATTAATTATTATTTCTTTTTTCAAAAGCCATTTTAATATAATGTATATTGTTCTACTGTATTTCATTAATCTCATTGCATAACAATCATATATTGAATTTAAATGGTATACAATGAGATTAATTAAATACAGCAAAACAATATAAATTAAAGTCATTTTCTTTTTATTCTTTACCGTTATCCCCCCCCCCCCAAAAGAAAAGAACAAACTGTTCTGATTCTTGTTCTGAAATCCAACTGTTATGAGCTCTTTCTTCATATCATTCTATTTAGAATGTACTAGAAAATGTACATAGTAGCACGAGTCCAAGGGTGGCGGCCTTTTGACATCATCGCGTTGAGACGCTGAGGAAGAAAGTCAAGAAAGGAAGCTTGGAAAAGACAGAAAGAAGGCCTTTTAATCCTTTGTTGTTGTTTTTTGACAGATGAAAGGGAAGAAGAAGGTTAAAAGAAAACGCCAGGATTCCTACAGTGACTATGGTGAGACATGATGAGAAACAAGTTGA